>NC_069700.1:37530155-37833186 GCF_023699985.2 Odocoileus virginianus | reverse complement strand
TAAAATATGATAACTGTATTTTTATATTTTTATTGCTAGAGAAATTAATGGTAAATCATATTTACTAGAAGATGTGAAATTTATCAAAGAAAATATGAAACTTATCAAAGAAAATGGATATGTTAATTCAGTCAACTGAAATACATTATTAACTAGCTACACACTACAGAAAAAATCATTCAAACAAATGATATGCATTTTATCAATAATTCTGAGATATTTGTTTATTTTGTACAAATGCAAATGTGAGAGCTTTTTTCAACTACTCAAAAAGAATGCGGGTTTTTAAATCATTAAGTACAAATTCGGACATATAATTTTAAACAAAATAAAACTGAATGTTACTTCTGCATATAATGAAAGGGTTGATCTTTGTTCTTTTATATTTCAAACTCTATTTTAACAAAACATCAGGAAGAAAGTTAGATATAAGGATTTTTTGAATTTATAAAATAGATTTCTTTCCAGGAACTCAGAATTACTTGCATTTATTCTTACAAGATGCTGGTCAGGCTGCAGGTTTTATTGTGTTGTCTTATGACTAAGGTGTGTCTGGCAGAATGAACCCAACTCCTCCTGACTTCTAATCAAAGGAGCAGAAAAGAACCGAGCAGATATCTGTGGGTTGAGTCTGATTTTGTTTTAGACATGAGGTTCATACAGGTCCCCTACCTTCATGAGCAAGTTTTTTCCAAGAGCATGTTTGCAGTCCAATTTGCATGCAAGTCCAACGAAGTTATCCCAGGTACCCAACTAACACCATAGGCTATATAGCACTGCACTGCAACAGGTTTAGAACACAAAAAAACAAGGAATGAAACATTTTTAAATTTTATTTTTATTTTTCTATCTTAATTGGAGGATAATCACTTTACAATACTGTGATGGTTTTTGCCATACATCAATAGGCACCAGCCACAGGCATACTTGTGTCCTGGACTCCCTCCTGGACTCCCTCCCACCTTCCTCCCCACCCCGCCCCTCCAGCTTATCACAGAGCATGGCTTTGTCCTACATCAACCCCCCACTGGCTGCCTATTTTACCTATGGTAATGTTGTGCCTCAATGCATTCTCTCAAATCACCCCACCTCCTCCTATGTGCAGGGCAGCAAAGGATACGCAGACATAGAGAACAGGCACTTAGACTCAATAGAAGAGAACATTTTTAATCTCACAGTACAGTACCTTGAAAAGTACAGTAGTACCAGCTACATCACCGCTGTTTTCACGCTTACTTCTGGACATCCTGGGCTACTAGCTACTGTACTACTGTACTACTGTATTAGATACAGTACTGTACTCTAAAGTTCACAAAAGCACATCCACGTGTAGAGGGTGCACACATGTGAAAATGGATCCCACACATGTGAGCTAACACACATCTATGAACATGAGAATGCATGTTCACATCTTTAGAAGTTCACAACTTGAAGATTTGTATGCAGGGGACTCACTGTATTGTGTTTGTGGGCACCCTGCCAAAGTAGCTGCCATGGAAAGATAAACATGCCATGAAGCTGCATCTGAATCCTATGTGTTTAGTCCTCTCTCTGGCAAAGGGCTGAGTCACCTTCAGAGGCAGTGGATGAGCCACTTCACTGCCACACTTCACTCAGTGAACACACTTCATTTCCATCAAACACAGCTCCAACTAATTTTTGATGTCTTACTGCTTTCATCTGCTACCCTCAATAGGTAGATTTTGTTGACAACATAAATTTCCAAAGAATGAGACTCCAAACTAGTCTCTGCCTTTCATAGGTCTGTACAATAAAGATAATGTTGATAAACACTACATTAGATAACACTGATATTCTCTTATAAAACAATCTTATTTAATGCTCGATACAACTCATATGCTCATCTGATGTGACAGTCGACTCATGGAAAAGTCCCTGATGCTGGCAAATACTGGGGGCAGACGGAGCAGAGGGTGTCCGAGGATAAGATGGCTGGATGGTGTCACTGATGCAATGGATGTGAACTTGGGCAAACTTTGGATGATGGTAAGGGACAGGGAGGCCTGGCTTGCTGCAGTCCATGGGGTCGCAAAGAATCAGACATGACTGGGCAACTGAATAACAACGATGACAACTCACATTATTGGATTCTTAAAAAGTAGATATTGAGAGATCACATAACTTGCTCTTGACCACAGTTGATAAAATGCTTCCCATGTGCAAACTCAACATTACCCATTTCCAAGTCACTTGTGACTAAGGCAAGGAATACATGAGCAGTGGACACAAACACACCATTAGCAATGCACAATGTGAGAAAACTATTTATGATGAAATGACTAAACAATCTGTAATACAGTAGACACTATGTCTACGCATCAGAGAAGCAGTCTTGGACTGGGCACCACTGCATGCCAAAAGAAGAACCTCACCCTTGGCTGATCCCGGTTTTGTGGTACTTGAAGCATATTCAATTTTGGGACCCCTAACTTAAGGAAAACATTATGTGAGTATGAATAAAAATAAGGGATAAAAGTACATATTTATTATAAATTACAGAAGAAATCTCAACAAATTTTTTTAAAAAAAGTTAAACCACCAATTATCACAAAATCTAGAAAAATAACACATCAGTATTATTAACAACTTGATACAGTCTAATATTTTATTTCACATAATTTTTAGTGCATATTCTTGGACTGCCTCTTCTTGTGAAAATTATAATATCTTTTCTAAGCAGAGAATAGAAAGATGATATTCAATTGCTCCTCGGGCATGGCTGATGGAAAGTTGGATGTGGCTTTGAAAACCATTGATTCCAAAGCGTCTTTCTATGTTCCATTTCTTTGTTGACAATGCCACATCTGTTTCCAGAGTGCTTCTTGTGTGGGGCAAGTCATCAAAACCGCTCGCACCAGCTCCTGGTCCAGCTTGGCCACCTTCTCTGTGCCCTCATCCCTTGCTATGCCATCCCTCGCCAGGCCTTTGGTTTGTAGGGCATGGTGTAGTCTTGAATCTTGGTAACTTCTGAGCAGGGAGCATCTCTAAATGAATTCCTTCTTCTTTAAGTCAAAGACGGGGTCCAGATGCATGATGAGCTCCACCTCATAGATGTCTAATTTTTGGAGGTAAAGCTGCCAGTCTATTGACCTATCCAATGCCTAGGGGAGCCAACATGGGACAGAGGGTATTTCCCATGCTGGGCAACGTGCCATGCTGCCAGCAGCTCTCCACACCCACTGTGGAGAGGGCCCCATGATTCATTAGCTTCCTGATATAGACACCACTGCCGTAATACTTTACATATTTATAGAGAAGTAGGAGTTGGCACAAACACCCACAGTGTTTGCAATAATGGAAGCTTCCCAGACACCACAGGAATGACTTGTTAGAAAACAAGGAAGCCCAGGTGAGTCTGAATAAGCTCTGCTTTCATCCTGGAAACTTTGAGTTCTTCCATTGAACCAGCTCAGATCTGCTAGCTAACTTTTTGCTAATTTATCAAATGTTTAAGAGAGTTAACAGGGACATTTAAGAGAAACTGGAGAAGGAGGAGCCTGGCAGACGTGGTCCATGGGGTCGCAGTGAGTGGCTATCACTCACACACTCACTTTAAGAAAAAAGAAAATCTCTCCTTCATGCCATAAAAGAGAATGGCATTTGGATTCAGATAGATCATATCTGACTCTACCACTTATTTCTATAAAATGGGAGTACATATTGTGGACTGTTGAGTAAGAGAGTTAGAGAAATGTTATATGAGCAAATGACAGTACACTGCTTGGCCTGTACATTTTTAATGTTAAATCCCTATAATCTCTCCTGAACCAATCAATACCAATATTCTCTACCTTGAGCTATGAGGACCAATATTACCCACCAGTGGAATAATTTTTACTGCTGTAAACTTGTCAGGTAGGGTCCCTTGTTCAGCAAAGGAAACTGAAATATGTATTGTCACAGCCAACATCAATATGTGTCTTCTTTGTTTAATGTTTCATTTATGAGTTTAGCACATAGATCCCCCATTGGATTTGCATCCTTGCTGTAAATCTCTGCTCAGTGGAGTAATTCTGAATGTATTCACAATGAGGAAATTTTGTATGAATGACTCACTGACTTAGACACTTCTTGATGTGTGTGATCCCTGCTACATTGTTCAACCCACTAAATTAGATTTCCTCAGCATTGTTGCTAGCCTGTCTCAAACCCGGGATTAGCCAAGCCCTACAGTGCTAAGGGGCTGGCTACCCAGCTAAGCCTGCTGATTTCATCTGGTGAATTTGTGCACTCCTTCCTGCTGCATCCTGCTGCCAGGGTTCTCAGAAAGTAGGAGGGTCTAACGCAGTCTCTTAAGCCACTTCCTAAAGTGGTACACAAAACCCTCTGAGTAGCAACAGCGTTGAAAATATACATTAACTCCCTTTATGACTTTAGCATATAGTCATATGTTAACATATAACATATCCCTATGCATGACTTTAACATTGTCATTAAATATGCATGACTGCTCTCTATAAACCACACTTACTTAAATAAAAATTGCAAAGGCCAAAATGGTGCTAAGAACTTTACTATCTCTCCTATTCTTTGTTATAACTCCATAAGGTAACTAGGAAAATGATTCCCATTTTATAGAGCAGGATTTGGCAAACTATGGCCCATGAGTCTGCCTGCCATCTACTTTGGTGTGCCCCACGAACTAAGGATGGATTTTAAATGTTTAAGTGGTTGAAACATAATAAAAGGAAGAATAATTGTGACATGTGAAAGTTTTATGAAATTCAAATTGCATACCTGGAAATAAAGCTTTTTGGAACATAGCGGCATCCACTTGTTTGCATCCTGTCTATGAGGGTGTTTGCTCTACACGTCAGAGCTGCGTAGTTGTGGCACAGAGACCCTATGGCCAGCAAAGCCTAAAACAGTTACTCTCTGACCCTACATAGAGAAACTTTGCTGACCCCTGTTTATAGGTAATGAAGGTAAAGATCAGAGCATTCAATAACTTACCCAAGTTACCCTAAAAGTAAGTAGTAAAACTAAGAGAAAATCTGGACCTGATTAATCCAAGAGATCATATCTTAATGATTCTGTTGTTAAAGTTTTCGTTGTTATGGAATTTAGTGAATCTCACACACGGAAAGGATATTGCATTTTCATGACTCCGTGGTCATATTTTCTATCTTGACCATTGCAGACAGGTTTGGCAGAGGATGACTGCTACTGCTTCTGTAAAATGGTGTGCTGCTGAGTTTATAAGAGGGGTATTTTGCTTTGCTGGCATCTGCATGGCACAGTGCAAGTCCTGGTGCTACTTGAAGTGGAATGATTGCCAATCTCCGTATTATAAACACTGCTACTTCTAACCTGACTTCAAAAGCACAGCACATATGCTAGGTTTTTGGAATTGGATGAAAGGTTTGGGAGCATGCCCAAGAAATAATTATAAATGATTATTCAAAATTATACATTCAGTTAATTGCCAGTAAAGAGAAAAAATACACCCTTCCTGGCTTCAGAAGGCAGAAATAGTGGCAAAAGATTCAATGCATTAAATAAATGAAAAAAATTACATCATCATAATCATTTTCTCAGAGCAGCATTTTAATATCCAATATTCATTTTAAAATCAAGTGAAATATATTTATAATTTTATTTTATTTGCAACTTGACAACATGATTTAAAATAATTGTACAGTCTGTTTTTGGTTTTTTTTTTCACCTTAGTGGCACATAATGCTAATTTTCAAGGATGTTATTTTGTATGTTACAGTACACAAGGAAAGGCATGATAGATTAAGGGATGCTGTTTTTAGGTCTTTGCAGAAAGGCATAAACTGTATTTCTCCATAGACTGGGGCACAGTGGCAAACTGATAATTAGAATTGTGACTTATGAATTAACACATTCATAATCAGTATCTCATGATCATTGTCCATGGTATTAGGATCTTTGAACTGAAACATCTAATCTGCATTTGTGCCATGCCTGCCCATTCCAGAAGGCTTCACTCTGCAATTATTATGTTGGCTCTTAGGATATCTATTTTTGTGACTTGGCTGTGAAGATAAATGGCTGGTCTCAGAAGAGCACTGCTTTTAATAGGCTAGTGTCTACCTTAAGTGGGGAAGTAAAAAAGACAAGGCTTTTTTTTTTTTCTTCCTAGATAAGAAGAAAAGACATATGTATTAGAAAATTATAAAGTAAAAAGTAACTTTCTAAAAATTAAAGCTGTGTGTCCTATTTCCAGTTTCATTTGTGAGGAACTTAGAAGCTGCCACTCCATCCTAATAAAGGTAAAAATCTTTATCGATTGATGGTGGGGGGAATAAATTGAGAGATTGGGACTGGCATATGAACACTGCTATATATAAAATAGATCACTGATAAGGACCTTCTTTATAGTCCAGGGAACTCTGCTCGGTATTCTGTAATGACCTATGTGGAAAAAGAATCTGAAGAAGAGTGGATATGTGTGTGTGTGTGTGTGTGTGTGTGTGTGTGTGTGTGTGTATACATACACATAAACTGAATCACTTGCAACATTGTAAATCCACTATATGCCAATAAAACTTTAAGAAATAAATAACAAATTAAAAAAAAAGAAAGGAAAACCAACAACTCTCTTGAATCCATAAGACAGGGGAAGATGCTGGATAAACCACTGCCCCTGAAGTTCAAGACACACACAGGTACGAACGTATGGACACCTTATCTTCGACAAAGGAGGCAAGGATATACAATGGAAAAAAGACAACCTCTTTGACAAGTGGTGTCGGGAAAACTGATCAACCACTTGTAAAAGAACGAAACTAGAACACCTTCTAACACCATACACAAAAATAAACTCAAAATGAATTAAAGATCTAAATGTAAGACCAGAAACTATAAAACTCCTAGAGGAGAACATAGGCAAAACACTCTCCGACATGAATCACAACAGGATCCTCTATGACCCACCTCCCAGAATATTGGAAATAAAAGCAAAAATAAACAAATGGGACCTAATCAAACTTAGAAGCTTTTGCACAACAAAGGAAACTATAAGTAAGGTGAAAAGACAGCCTTCAGAATGGGAGAAAATAATAGCAAACGAATCAACAGACAAAGGATTAATCTCAAAAATATACAAGCAACTCCTGCAGCTCAATTCTAGAAAAATAAATGACCCAATCAAAAAATGGGCCAAAGAACTAAACAGACATTTCTCCAAAGAAGACATACAGATGGCTAACAAACACATGAAAAGATGCTCAACATCACTTATTATCAGAGAAACGCAAATCAAAACCACAATGAGGTACCATTATACGCCAGTCAGGATGGCTGCTATCCAAAAGTCTACAAGCAATAAATGCTGGAGAGGGTGTGGAGAAAAGGGAACCCTCTTACACTGTTGGTGGGAATGCAAACTAGTACAGCCGCTATGGAGAACAGTGAGGAGATTCCTTAAAAAGCTGGAAATAGAACTGCCATATGACCCAGCAATCCCACTTCTGGGCATACACACCGAGGAAACCAGATCTGAAAGAGACATGTGCACCCCAATGTTCATCACAGCACTGTTTATAATAGCCAGGACATGGAAGCAACCTAGATGCCCATCAGCAGACGAATGGATAAAGAAGCTGTGGTACATATACAGCATGGAATATCACTCAGCCATTAAAAAGAATTCATTTGAATCAGTTCTAATGAGATGGATGAAACTGGAGCCCATTATACAGAGTGAAGTAAGCCAGAAAGATAAAGAACATTACAGTATACTAACACATATATATGGAATTTAGAAAGATGGTAATGATAACCCTATATGCAAAATAGAAAAAGAGACACAGATGTACAGAACAGACTTTTGGACTCTATGGGAGAAGGCGAGGGTGGGGTGTTCTGAGAGAATAGCATTGAAACAAGTATACTATCAAGGATGAAACAGATCACCAGCCTAGGTTGGATGCATGAGACAAGTGCTCAGGGCTGGTGCACTGGGAAGACCCAGAGGTATGGGATGGGGAGGGAGGTGGGAGGGGGGACCGGGATGGGGAACATATGTAAATCCATGGCTGATTCATGTCAATGTATGGCAAAAACCACTACAATATTGTAAAGTAATTAGCCTCCAACTAATAAAAAAAAAAAAAAAGACACACACAGATAAACACAGGAGCCATACCTTATTGGAGCAGAGACACAGAAGCAGAAATCACCATGGAAACCCAGGCTCAGATAGGAACACCTGAGCTGGAGTTAAAGACTTGCCGGAGTCTCAGTGTGGACACCGGTGAGAGTTAAAAACTCCAGGGGGACCCAGTCCCAAGGGACTCGACAACAATGGGAGACTTGCCTAGAGGAACTCAGCCAGATTCCCACAGGGAGAACGGAAAAGGAGCCACTTTGAAATACTCTGGAGCACTCTGTCTCTCTCAACAAGGCTGCCCCGAGGTCAAACGAGGGCACCAGAGTCTAACCTCCTGGGGAATCATCAGAGTCTAAAAAACTTGGGTGGGCTTCCCTGGTGGCTCAGATGATAAAGAGTTCTCCTGCAATGCAGGAGACCCGAGTTCAATGCCTGGGTCAGGAAGATTCCCTGGAGAAGGGAATGGCTACCCACTCCAATATTCCTCTCTGGAGATTCCATGGATAGAGGAGCCTGGTGGACTGCAGTTCATGAGGTCTCAAAGAGTCAGACACGACTGAGCAACTGACACTTTCACTTTCTTTTCACTTTCAAAAAGCTTGGGTAAGGGATTTACCCAAATCCAGCCCACTCTAGCTATCCTGCCTCACACTAGAGAGAAAAAAACTGAAAAGCATTTGTGAAGTTTACAGCCCAGAGGCACAGGCTAGCTAAAGCACCCAGATCTGATAACAGGACTATAGAAGGCACCTTAACAGCATGTTACTAGAAGCCTATTTATAGCAGTTTCATTTACCCAGTACATTATGTCCCCTATCAAGGAAAAAAAAAAAATTGCAAGTCCTACAAAAGGCAAAAAACACAGTCTGAAAAAACTGAGCAAGCATCATTACCAGACATGGCTGAGATGTTAGACCTATCAGACTGAGCATTTAAAATAATAGTGATTTAAAAAATAATAATAAAATAAAATAATAGTGATTAATATGCTCAGGGCTCTAATGGATAAAGTGCATAGCATGCAGTAACAGATGGGTAATGGAAATAGGGAGGTGGAAATCCTCAAAATGAACCAAAAAGAAATGCTAGAGATAAAAAACACTGTAAGACAAGTAAAGAATGTCTCCAATGGGCTTATTAGCAAACTTGATGCAGCTGAGGAAGGTGTTTCTGAAATGGAGGACCTTGCAATAGAATCCTGGAAAGGTGAAAAGGAAAGAAACTAATGACTATTAAGAAAGACAAAATATCCAAAGACTGTGAGACAACTACAAAAGGCAGTTGTTCATGGAATTCTTCAGGCAAGAATACTGGAGTGGATAGCCATTTTCTTCTCTAGGGGATCTTCCTGACCCAATAACTGAATGTGGGTCTCCAGCATAGTGGGCAGATTCTTTACCATCTGTGCCACCAGGGAAGTCACCAAAGGTATAACATATAAATAATGAGAACATCAGAAGGAGAATAGGGTAAGGAAGGAACAAAAGAAATATTTGAAAGTTTGCCAAAATTAATGTCAGAAACCCAACCATAGCTCCAGGAAGCTCAGGAAAACATCAAGCAGAAGAAATGCTAATAAAACAACACCTCAGCATATTACTTTCAAACAATGGAAAATTAAAGTTAAGGTAAAATTACTGATAAAAAACTAGGGGAAAAAAATTATCTACAGAGGAATAAAGATAAGCATTATATCCAATTTTTCCTAGGAAATTATGAGTAAGAAGAGGTTGGACTGAAATAGAGTGTTTAGAGTGTGACATGAAATATTTCCTGCCATATTGGTTGGCACGAAGTATCACAGCCGTAAGTGATTTCTGGCCTTCAAATGTGAATGAGGGCTTCCAAAACTTCAATCCAACAGATGCCACACCCCTCCATGGTGACCGCTGAGGAGTGTGAGGATTTGGGGAGTGGGAACTGAATACAAGAAGCAGCCATCTGCTGTATCTGCCACTTCTTAAGGTGAACAAGGAAACAAGATTTGGCCCCAGATAGCTGAGGTGCATATGAAAAGCATGGATTCCATGAACCTAGATGCTTGCATCCTTCTATAGATAGAACACTAAATTCCTTAACTTGATATTTGATCTTTCCTTACCTCACAATAATCTTTAATGTTCAGACTGCCTGCTCCCTTTGTTGAAAATTTGTTTATAGCCTTACTCCCCCTTCCATCTCCTTGAACCAGTTTTCTCAGAGTTAGTGAGATGCTATCTCCCAGGGTTCAGAGTCCTTAAACATTCCCACCAAATAAAATAACTGTACTTTCAGGTTGTGACTAATTTTTTAATCAACAAGAAGAAAAACCTGGAGAACCTAGAATTTTGTTCCCTGTGAAACAAAACACTTTTGAAGGGTAACTTCAAAAGTGAAGAGAAATAAAGACATTCTCAAACAAACAAAAAAACTTGAGTGAATTTCTTGCCAGTAAACCTGCCCTTAGCTTGCAAACATTGAAAGAAGCTCTTCAGAGAGAAGAAAAATAGTAAGTCAGAAATTTCAGTCTACACTAAAAAGGAAGAGTATCAAAGAAGGAATAAACACAAGTATAATAAAAGCATGTATTTTTCTTATTCTTAATTGATCTGACAGAAAACAGTTTGTTCAAAATAGTATTATAAATAATGTATCAATCACATATTTACATGTATATGTCTATATTTACTTGAAATGAAAGAAAGCAATGGTACAAAGGACAGAGGAAGGAATAAGAATTATTGTGTTATTAGAAGGTACTCACACACATGTGAAGTGATATAGTGCTATTTGAAAGTTGATTTGAGCTAATTAGTTATAAATGCATTTTGTAAATTCTAGGGCAACCACAGGGGGGGAAAAAAAGAAAGAAAGAAAAAAGTATAATGATATGCTAGTAAATGAGAGAAAATGTAGTAATATAAAATGCTAAATTAAAACCAACTGTATCAATAACCACTTTGAATATAAATGGTTTAACTGAATCAGTTAAAAGATGGAGATTGTCAGAGTGAATCAAAAAACATGACCCAACTGTATGTATTTTCATACTGTTCTTGGGGTTCTGAAGGCAAGAATACTGAAGTGGCTTGCCATTCTCTTCTCTGGTATGACAAGGCAAAAAAATAGGACACTGAAAGATGAACTCCCCAGGTCGGTAGTTGCCTAATATTCTACTTGAGAACAGTGGAGAAATAACTCCAGAAAGAATGGAGAGATGGAGCCAAAGTAAAAACAACACCCAGCTGTGGGTGTGAATGGTGATGGAAATAAAGTCTAATGCTGTAAAGAAAAATATTGCATAAGAGCCTGGACTGTTAGGTCCATGAATCAAGGTAAATTGGAAGTGGTCAAACAGGAGATGGCAACAATGAACATTGACATTTTAGGAATTAGCAACTAAAATGGACTGGAATGGGTGAATTTAAGTCAGATGACAATGATATCTACTACTGTGGGCAAGAATCCCTTAGAAGAAATGGAGTAGCCCTCATAGTCAACAATAGAGTCTGAAATGCAGTACTTGGATGCAATCTCAAAAATGACAGAATGATTTCTGTTTATTTCCAAGGAAAACCATTCAACATTACAGTAATCCAAGCTCTGTGCCCCAACCAGTAATGCTGAAGAAGCTGAAGTTGAACAGTTCTATGAAGACATACAAGAGCTTCTAGAACTAACCCCCAAAAAGATGTCCTTTTCATTATAGGGGACTGGAATGCAAAAGTAGGAAGTCAAGAAACACCTGGAGTAACAGGCAAATTTGGCCTTGGAGTACAGAATGAAGCAGGGCAAAGGCTGACAGAGTTTCATCAAAAGAATGCACCAGTCATAGCAAACACCCTCTTCCAACAACACAAGAGACAACTCTACATGTGGACATCACCAGATGGTCAATACCAAAATCAGACTGATTATATTCTTTGCAGCCAAAGATGGAGAAGCTCTATATAATCAGGATAAACAAGACTGAGAGCTGACTCTGACAAAGATCATGAACTCCTTATTGCAAAATTCAGACTTAAATTGAAGAAACTAGGGAAAAGCAATAGACCATTCAGGTATGACCTAAATCAAATCCCTTGTACAGTGGAAATGACAAATAGATTCAAGAGAATAGATCTGATAGACAGAGGCCTGAAGAACTATGGACAGAGGATGGTGATATACAGGAAGCAGTGATTAAGACCATCCCCAAGTAAAAGAAATGCAAAAAAACAAAATGGCTGTCTGAGGAGGCCTTACAAATAGCTGAGAAAAGAAGAGAGGCTAAAGGCAAAGGAAAAAAGGAAAGATATACCCATTTGAATGCCGAGTTCCAGAGAATATCAAGAAGAGACAAGAAAGCCTTCCTCAGTGATCAATGCAAAGAAATAGAGGAAATCAACAGAATGGGAAAGACTAGAGATCTCTTCAAGAAAATTAGAGATACCAAGGGAACATTTCATGCAAAGATGGGCACAATAAAGGACAGAAATGATATGAACCTAACAGAAGCAGAAGATATTAAAAACAGGTGGCAAGAATACACAGAAAATTGTACAAAAAAGATCTCATGACCATTATGATGGTGTGATCACTCACCTAGAGCCAGACATCCTGGAATGCAAAGTCAAGTGGACCTTAAGAAGCATCACTATGAACAAAGCTAGTAGAAGTGAAGGAATTCCAGTTGGGCTATTTCAAATCCTGAAAGATGATACTGTGAAAGTGCTGCACTCAACATGCCACCAAATGTGGAAAACACAGCAGTGGCCACAGGACTGGAAAAGATGAGTTTTCATTCCAATCCCATAGGCAATGCCAAAGAATGCTCAAACTACTGCACAATTGATCTCATTTCACATGCTAGCAAAGTAGCACTCAAAATTCTCCAAGCCAGGCTTCAACAGTACGTGATCAGTGAACTTCGAACAGGTTTTAGAAAGGCAGAGGAACCAGAGATCAAATTGCCAACATCCGTTGGATCATTGGAAAAGCAAGAGAGTTCCAGTAAAACATCTTCTTCTGCTTTATTGACTATGCCAAAAGCCTTTGACTGTGTGGATCACAACACACTGTGAAAAATTCTTCAAGAGATGGGAATACCAGACCACCTGACCTGCCTCCTGAGAAATCTGTATGCAGGTCAGGAAGCAACAGTTAGAAATGGACATTTAAAAGAGACTGGTTCCAAATAGGGAAAAGAATACATCAAGGCTGTATATTGTCACCCTGCTTATTTAACTTATATGCAGAGTACATCAGGAGAAACACTGGACTGGATGGAGCACAAGATTCTGGAATCAAGATTGCCAGGAGAAATACCAATAATCTCAGATATGCAGATGATACCACCCTTATGGCAGAAATCAAAGAAGAACTAAAGAGCCTCTTGATGAAATTCAAAGAGAGTGAAGAAGTTGGTTTAAAGCTCATCATTCAGATAACTAAGATCATGGCCTCCAGTCCCATCACTTTATGACAAATAGATGGGGAAACAATGGAAACAGTGACAGACTTTTCTTCCTGCGTCATATCTTTTTGCATTTTCTTACTGCCCATGGGGTTCCCTAGGTCAGAATACTGGAGTAGGTTGCATTTTCCTCCTTCAGCAGACCATGTTTTGTCAGAACTCTTCATTATGACCTATCCATCTTGAGGGGCCCTGCATAGCATGACTCATATCTTCATTGAATTACGCAAGCACCTTCACCATGACAAGGTTGTGGTCCATGAAAGGTAGAATGATTAACATGTATAATTATTCTTCTGTCCAATCCTATAGAACGTGCAACAACAAAAGTGGCCTATCATGTGAACTGTGACGTTTTGGTGATTGTGATGTGTCAATGCATATTCATCGAAAGAAAAGTACCATTCTGAGGAGTGATGCTGATAATAGGGGAGGTTATGCACATGTAGGGGCAGAGGGCATGTGAGAAATCTCCGTAACTTTTCCTTTCGTTATAAACCTAAGATTGCATTAAAAAAACTAGTTTTTTTTTTTTAAATAAGAAAAAATAAATAAATATTCTTAAACTAGGTTTGCTTTTATTGTCTTTATATCAGTTTCTTGACAAAACTCGTTTCAAAATTAAGCCATTTTTATATAACAAGTAAAGCATGCAAATCTTTGACTTGTTATACTTCCCTCCTCCTATGAGTCCTCTTAAAACACTTTTCTGCATGCCTCATTGTGCTTTTGGGCTTTTATTATCACTTTTTATTTACTTGAGTCATTCGGCTTGCTCCATATATTGTAAACTCTTTGAAGTCAACTACAGAATCTTAAAAAGGTATTTGCATTTCCTGCTATAGGGGATTAACAGAAAATCATTGACTTAAATGGAATAAAATATGTACTTGTGGAAATGTACATTGTAAGGAAGGATGAGTGCTTTTGTTTGACAGGCGCAGAGACTTTATGTGCTACATGGTTTTATGCATTAAAACTAATAAAAACCCTTCTACTTTCAATGTCTGATTTGCTTTCATCATTTGCAAAGATAAAGATTAGATACATATGAAATGTTCAGAAGAATTTATTTTATTATGAGGGGACAAATAAAGATAAGGGCTACTTTAGAGGGAAGAAGATTAGACCTGAAAGAGACTTGCAATTCCCAAGGCAAGAAAGGTACAAAACGCCATATTAGGAACATTAGAGAGAGTGCTTAATCTGAGCAGAATTCTTAGTGTTATCTCCTTTCTAGGCCCAATCACAGCATCTGAGCCTGTTCATCTCTTTCTTCTCTGACTCCAGTAATTATTAAACACAGTACAGGCAGATTATTCTAGAAACCATAATATTTTATAATTCTAAGTGCCTTTAATTGATTTTCCTGAAGCAGATAGGTAAATATGATTCTCTATTCTAATTTATGATACTAAATCTAGCTTGAATAGACTTTGTGGTTAAGACATTACTGGTCATACAATGAATTTTAAACTGTAATCAGTTCATCTAGTGACAGATGAGTCAGTTCTAAAACACAGTATTTTCCCCGTTTTATAGGCTTTGAAAACTAGTAGTTTGAAATTCTGATTCTAATATTTATTAGCTTCTTGGCCTTTAGATTATCAGGAAAGTCTTGTGAACTTCAGTTCCTACATTGGGTAAGGAGGGATGATGGTAGAAGAATCAGTTGAAATAATGCATTTTAAATTCCTGTACATATAAGTACTTGGTAAATGCTAGCTATTAATACTATTATAATTAGTGTTGATCTACTGTGCAGCTGTCTCTGTCATGGATCTCTTGACCTCTGGGGCAGATATTTTTGAATGGATGATTAAGGTTGATAAAGTTTGAACCAACTGGACTTCCTATCTGTCCATTTGGGACGTGTTATGTAAAGAGAATTTCTGCCAGTCTCATCAGTCTCCAGTGTTGGCTCTCCATACTTAGTAAAGCAGAGGATCATGAATTCTTATGGCTTTTCCATTTTCATTTTAGTTTTTTATCTAACTCTAAATAGTAAGATGTGTTCAGTCTTATACTTCATTAGTTATTTCAGCTTAATCTGAATAGAATATATAAACTAATGGTATGCTTAAAAATGTATTCCTAATGTGCTTTTGAACTGGTGTTGGAGAAGACTCTTGAGAGTCCCTTGGACTGCAAGAAGATCCAACCAATCCATCCTAAAGGAGATCAGTCCTGGGTGTTCATTGGAAGGACTGATGCTGAAGCTGAAACTCCAATACTTTGGCCACCTCATGCGAAAAGTTGACTCATTGGAAAAGACCTTGATGCTGGGAGGGATTGGGGGCAGGAGGAGAAGGGCACAACAGAGGATGAGATGGTTGGATGGCATCACTGACTCGATGGACATGGGTTTGGATAAACTCCAGGAGTTGGTGATGGACAGGGAGGCCTGGCGTGCTGCAGTCCATGGGGTCACAGAGTCGGACACAACTGAGTGACTGATCTGAACTGAATTTGTTGTCTTATAATGTTTTATAATGCAATATATATATATATATATCACATAATATATAACTGTATTGTACAATTATATGTGTGTGTATATATATCTCCAGGCTATTTAGCCTTTCTTTCTGTAAGGTAGCTGGATGAAAATGATCACAGTCACAGGACTCCAAAGCAACTGCAAATGATCTCTCTTATTACTGAATATAGTAAAACGGACAATGAAAATTTCCTTTCTCAAATGGCAAAAAAATTATATTTTGATGATCAATAAATGATATGGATTACATAATTCTAATGATCTTTTATTAAAAATAGTATACTTTACCACAAAGCTAAGTCACATTTGTCCCAAGAAGGCAAAATGGTGGAGATGTGATCCTTCTCCTTTTCTGATATATATACAGATACAAAATATCTCTTACAGCTAAGCAAGCAAGCCTACAAATTTGGCGTAGGGGGATATCAACTAACAATTTGAAGAGGGAACCTTTTTCATTGGAAAATTCTTTATGCTTAAAAATGGAGGAAGCATGATTTCTCTCTAACATAATGTCATTTATCAAACGTGGATCCTAGGAAGTATGTGAATATGTTTGTGTGTGTACATGTGTGTGACAGTTTTGCAGGAGATGACAATGAGGTGAAACAGACAAATCAGTCCTAAAGAAACAAGTTTTAATATTTTATTTGAGTAGAATATACTATAGCTAATTTTTGTGATTTCAATATTAAGTTCTGATAGTGTAAACATTTCTGACATTATTGAGGCTGAAGAATTTCCTAGAAGCACTAAGGGACTTAGCATTCAGTGGCTCTCATGTTGTGATCCCTGGGCTAACAAAACAAACATCATCCGGGGACCTAGAAATGCACACTTTAGGTCTCACTCCAGACCTAATAATGTAGAAATTCTATGAGTTAGATCCAGACATCTATGTTTTCATGAGCTCTCCAAGACATTGAGATGCACATGAATGTTTGAGGACCTCTGGTCTAAATCAATTCCTCATAAAAAGGAGAAATCTGATGTATGTGCCAAGAAGCCTGGAGCAAATGTAAATCACGAGTTTAAGTAGAATGTTTGCCAACAATGCCTGTTCTAGATACCGTCAGGTCCAGTCTAGTTATGTTACTCCTTTGACTCAGGGCGGTTTATACACTGCCACACCTGCTCGACATTGTCTCCTTAACTAGCTCAAGCTCAGCCACAGTTTAGTCTTTAAGATGGATCTTGATCCTAGTCAGGGATATTCAAGTAGCTCTAAAGCCTCCATTTGAGGATGAGTGTCATGATGCTCATGGCCAATCTGACTCACCCTACTGGCTAGTTCTACTTTATATAGTTATCAAATTACATCCTTATTTCTGAAAAACAATTAAGCATCTGTACACCTCTTCTCATGTTTCTACTTCTTATCCCAGAAGGTAACATGTCCACCCTAATATACTCCTAACTTCCCTTCTTACTAGTTGCCCTACAAGGTTTCATTGATCAGTAAGAAGATTACTCAGAGACAAAACCAATTAAATAGGCCATTGCTGTGCGCATGCATGGGATGAAACATGTGGGGCAAGAAAGGGGACAAAGAGAGGTGGGAGGACCATAAGAAGCATGAAACATAAGAAGCGTGGATGTAAGCATTAGCCCTGCTTCTCAGCCAGGCCGAGTGTGGGACAGAACAGACGCTAGTGTGCCGGGTATTTCATTATCAAAGAACCCTAGAAGGCAGAAAACACAGAATTCAAACACTAAAATTTCACTCCCCTAAACCCTAATTTCTCAGACTGAGAAATTTTTTTCTTAGTAAGAAAACACTGCTTTCTTACTTTGTTCTCTCAATCCAGAATTTTCCTTGGATACCCACCAAAGAGGGCTACCTGGTGGCTCAACAGTAAAGAATCAGCCTGCAATGCAGAAGATGCAGGTTTGATTCCTGGGTCAGAAAGATCCCCTGGAGGAAGTTATGGCAACTGACACCAACATTCTTGCCTGGAGAATCCCATGGAACTTAGTGGGCTATAGTTCATGGGGTCACAGAGTCAGACATGACTGAAGCAATTGAGCATGCATGCACCCACCAAAGATCTCCAGTTTTAGAGAAACTTAGTTGCTTAAATCAGTTCCAAAGTCAACCCAAGATGCTGTCAGGAGTAGCCCCTTTAGCCAGCCGTAACTCTCTATGCCAGCTTCTTCCAGATAAATTAGTGATTTATATGTTTCATATACCAACCTTTGGGGCCCTCCTCATATTCCTTGTTAGTACCTTCAAACGTTGAATTCTGTGTTGGACTACTGTGGTCCCTTGTTACACCTCCAATAGTCGAAGTTATATCCAATACCTTCCTTTGGTTTTTCCAGTTGGAATAGCTACACTGTCCCCATGCCTCATTAGAAGTGATTCTAGTTTCCAGTTCTAAGCAGGTCTGTTTTCTGTTCTAGTTACTCAGTCCATGTCTGATCATATTTTGAAATATAATAACTTTACTCAGCAAAAAAAATCAGGACAGAAGAGATCCTTTGTGAAAATACTTCACCATTCAGTTTGTGTTTCTATCACGAAAAATAATCTGCATAAGAGAAGTTCAAGAGATAACATAGTTAGGAAGCTATTTTCCTTGGTTGTTACATTTAGCCTAAGGAAGTTGAGGAAGTATTTAAGATATAGGGTCAGGATCTTGGATTTAAATAAGAATTTCCGAGGAAAGTGTTCAGGAAAACTGTCATTAACTATTTAAAACATACAATAAATTGCAAAATAACCATATTTTCAGCAGGGGAGATTCATTCACTTTGTGGACTGGTGAAAAGAAATAAGGCTAAAATCTCCGTTATTTGCTTTTCTTTCCTCTCTTCTCTTAATTTCTTTCCTCTTCTCTTTCTAGCTCTTTCTGGGCAGTCTTAGTGTAATTACCCACTTCAATTATCCACTTCAATGCAGATTACTTCCACATCCAACTCGGTCTTCTCCCCTGAACCTCAGATACACACCATTAACGGCTGCCTACAACCAAGTGTCTCACAGGTACCTGAAACAACTACAAATGACTCAGCATCCTTCCCCCCGCCACACACACACATACACACAGCACACCTACCCCTTCTTCTATGTAACTTACATCAGGTGAGAAGACTATGCAGCCTTCTAAGCTAAGCAACTCAAATTATCAAAACTCATCCTTTCCCTTTAATGAAAATCATATATTTGATTATCAATTATTTTATTCTAATGCAAAAATACTAATCAATTTTTTTTCCTCTTCATCCCCCAGTGCCACTGCATGTATTCATCATGAATTAACAATTTCTTGGATTACTGCAATAGGTTTTTAGTTGGACTCTGGGTTTCCTTCCAACCCATTTTTAGGATCACTTCCTAAGATTAATTTTGCAAAAAAAAAAAAAAAAATTAAAGGTTATTACAAACTTAAGAGCCTTCAGAGATTTCTCACTGCTTTCAAGATACTGTCTAGACTTTAGCTTGGCACATAGGATGTCTTAAAATTTGGCTCTAAAGCTTCTCTTCTGACAATTACTGCTCCTTATTTTCGCACCCATAGACACCAAGACCAAACCACACAAACCTCTCTATTGTTTTAGGAAAAATGCCATGCCTTTTTACATTTCTTTCTCTGTATATTCTTTTCCTCTGCCTAGAGTAGATCCTCCACCTTATCTTCCTGGAGTACACTGTGGCTTTTCACATGGGATGTTGATTGTTTCCTTGTGACTCTTTGCTCACTAAATTGTGCTCGCAAAAAGAGGGTTTAAGTGTACACCACAGGTATCAAGCAAGTAATAGACATGTAATTTCAGTGAATGAATACATAAGTGAATCCAAGGCAGTGTCCCTAATAATTCCTATAAATGAGAATCTTAGTGATACTAGAATGAGGTAGACAAAATTGTTGAAGAGATAACACATTTTAGGGAGGATGAGAAATCTGGAAAGATAACATTATCTCTTCTCTTTTTATTTGCAGAATGAAGGAAAAGTTGGCTTCACATTTAAAGCATCCCAGAAAATTCTCCTTTGCCTCTCCATCAAAAACTAATTCAGAAATGATGTCACAAGTTTCCCACTGTCTAATACTGAGACAAATCACCATTTGTAGTGTCAGGGGCACTACTTCTAAGTGAAATGCAGATGGTGATCATGAATGACACATAGACACACGTTTCAGATCTTTGATGATATTAAGAAATAATTGATAAAGTTATTGCATTTACTGTTTAAAAAAATCTTTAAATTTTAGGGATACATAATGAAAACACAGCTGTGACATGTGACATGACTTCAAAATAATATTAAATGGTGAGATAGAGTCTGGAAGAGTGGTGACATAGAGTCTGGAAGAGGCACATTTATCCATGGGTTATGAGTGTTCAGGACGGGTGATGAATGATGGTCATTCATTAAAAGACCTGTCCAGGTATGCATGTTTGAGAGTCTCTCAGTAAGTTAAAAATACTTTTTCCATCATGACCAAAGCCTCCACATGTGTGAACTATTAAAGTGACATCAAATATTGTTCTTGTTATTTGTAAGGCATTGATACTTTTTATTCTAGTGTCTCCTATTCTATTAATTTTTTAAAATGGAATTATGGACCACTAAATTTATTTGGTTTGGTAGTAGTAATGGCAAACACTGTTTTACAAAATGGAATAATTTTTCATATGTCTCACCCTGTTCAATATTCCCTCTAAGAGTTTTCTGTATTCCATACTAGGTACTAACCTCCCTGTAAGGCTCCCAGCCTGTTAAACATCTTAGCTTTTTTTTTTTTCTTTTTTTTTTAATTAGTTGGAGGCTAATTACTTCACAACATTGCAGTGGGTTTTGTCATACATTGACATGAATCAGCCATGGAGTTACATGTATATTGCTCTAAATTTGACACACGGTTTTTGTCACAAAGTCTGCCCTAGAAAATTTTTCTAGAATTGGTCTAAACAGAGGAAGGTTAAGGTAGGCCATGGATAAAGCTAAGGCAACCTAGGAAGGAGAATTCATGACATCATAAAATCGTTTCCCTGACTCAGAACAGGCAGACCCCATTTCTTCTTTGATTGCTCTTCTCAGGCACGGATTTTTTCTTTCGTTCTTTAAATTGAAGTCTTTGTGACATCGCTGTAGAAAGGGTCACCCAGAATTTTTCCAATACCATTTGCTCCCTTTGTATCTCCATATTTTGGTAATTATTATTGTTGATCAACTTTTTCATTGTTAGTGTATTTGTTATGGTGGTCTGTGTCCTTTGATGATGCTACTGTGACTGTTCTGAGGTGCTGGGAACCATGCCCATATAGGATGTTGAACTTAGGACAATAAACGTGTGTGTGCTGACTCTGTTCTGACCAGCTGCTCCCTGTCTCTCTCCCTCTCCTCAGACCTTCCCATTCCCTGGGGCACAACAGTATTATATTAGGCCAAATAATAACCCTACAGTGGTCTTTAGGTGTTCATGTGAAGAGGCATTTGATGTGGCAAATATCACTGTTGTCTTATTTTAAGAAATTGTCACCCCGCCTTCAGCAACCCTGATCAGTCTGTAGCTATTGAGGCAAGATCATCCACCAGCAAAAAGATTATGACTCACTGCAGGCTCAGATGATGTTCAGCATCTTTTAGCAGTAAAGAGTGTTTTAAATTAAGATACACACATATACTACAGTATAATCTAAACAAAACTCTTATTATGCTGCTGCTGCTGGGCTGTGCTTAGTCGTGCTTGCCTCTTGCCAACCCCGTGGACTAGAGCCCTCCAGGCTCTTCTGTCCATGGAATTTTCCAGGCAAAAATATTCATACTGGAATGCATTGCCATTTCCTACTCCAGGGGGTCTTCCCGACCCAGGGATCGAACCCACTCTCTTGGGTCTTCTGCACAGGCAAGTGGATTCTTTACCATCGTGCCACCCAGGAAGCCATAAATTTTATAAAACACTGGGAAATTTAAAAATTCTTGGGCCTGGCTTTACTGCATTTTCCTTTTATTGTGGTGGTCTGGAACTGAACTCTCAGTATCTCTGAGCTGTGCTTGTGTATTTGAACAGAAACATCTCTCGTTCCAGGTGATTCACACCCTTTATTCAAGCTTGCCCCTCGTATAAAAAAGAATCCTCCTGCACGTCCATCCTTCCCTAGACGCCACTCCGTGTGGAAGCATCTGAACTCCCCTTACTGTCCTGGTCTCTTTAGCATTACATTCTCATTTTCTTCAGGTTTGCAACCACAATGAAATGCCCTGCTTTACAGAGGCTCCAGGCATCAAACTCACCAATTCAGTTATGCTGGTAGAGCCGTTTTTCTAATTTTAAAAAATGTAATGTCGTTCTGTACTTCTAAATACTTTCTCACTCACCTAGGTTATTTTGAAACTTATTTTCTATGGTGCTAGATAGGTCTCCTGAGGCGGTGTCGTCTACAGAAAATAGATATTTTTTCTACTGCAGCATTCAGCTTAATGATAAAATTGAATGCTATGGGTCACACCAAACTACCTTTTGTATTGTCATTTCCAATATAGTGACACTTTATTCCAAGCCTCAAACCTATTTTAACTGATCAATAAGTGTATTCAATAAAGAACAACTTAGTCTCACTGTTAAGGGAAGAGTATCATTACTGGATATCAAATGTGGATAAATTATTACATGAAATATAATAGTTAATCAAAAAATAATGTTTAAGAGATAATCCCAAAATTCATGGAGAAATATTTTGAAATATGTAAAAATATAAATTCATGATGTAATAACTAAGTGAAAAACATCAGGGTCAATGGTGAAATACATGGTATGAAGAAAAAAAGTAAACAACATACAATATATTGATTTTGTACAAAATTATTTAATATTCATTTATCAGATCTAACAACAAAATTTAGAAGAATATTTGCTAACATTGTAGGTATACAAAAATTGACCCTCTTAGGTTTATAATTTCACTTTTTTCTTTTTAAATATTCTGGAACCAAAATGAATTTTATGATAAACTTTTTTTAAACAGCATCACACATAAGTCACACATTATATGAAATAATGATTCTACTTTGTATCCCTTAGCTTTAAGGCACATTAAGAATCAACAGATATTCACAAAAGAAAAATATCTGTGGAATAGTATTTGAATAACTGGAAAATCTTGAGTAAAATTATAGTTTAGTACAGCCAGAGTTAAAACTTATTTGGAGCACATCTCAATTAAATAAGATATCTGCTTCCACAAATGTAGATGTTGAAATAAACCCAGACTTCAACAGACCATGTCAAAATTGTGGCCAGCCCCAATCCCTGAAACAGAGGAATACCAGAATATTCAGGACAAGGGCACTTAAACTATTCTGAAATTATCTGCCAAGAATTACTTTGAAATCATACCTAATTTCTTGAGTTTCTGCTTACAAACCTATATATTATGTAGAGAGTAAAAATTGTCTCACCAAACTTTAATATGTAAGTACATCCAAGCAACATTATCTTTCCACCAATAATAACATGGGGAGAAAAAGGAAACATTGCTTGAAATGACTACATCCATGAAGCCTGGAAGTGTCTGTTGAAAACTCAAGACCCTGAGTAAATTATCTGAAGCATTATGTGCTTGCTTAGTCTTAACCCTGGGAGTTCCTCAACTTCAGAAACTTTGGAAAGTTACCATGTATAGATGCTGACATACAGATATTTGTGGAGGAAAACAAATAGGAGAATAGTCAAAGATAAAAGGCAGAGAGGGAAGTAAATCTGCTGTGAAAAAGCCCATGCTACCTCACAAGTGAATGGAATGAAGCCCTGGCCTTCCTACTCCATCAGTGAGAAGGGGACTCAGGAACTACTTAAAAGCTCTCCCTGTTTCCAGAAATGATGGCAACTGCTGTGGGAAAAAAAGAACAGGCTTTTGCATGTAATTAAACATGATTAAAACTCTCGTCTTTATGTAATTTCAGTTTTATACAATTTCAGTTGCATTGCTGTAAATTTCAGGACTTCCAATTTCAGAGCTGCCTAATGACAGCCATTAGCCCTTAGCTCTGAAAGAAGCCCCATCTAACAATAAGAAAGAATGGGTAATATTAAAGCCAAATTGGATGGTTAACTCCGGGTTCTGCTTTTAATAAATCTGTAAATGATTATGGTCCAGAGTCACAAAAGCAGATTTTTCTAAGAACAAAATGAAAAATCTCACTCATTAAACATCAAATCTAATAGATCACACAATTGTCAGATGGTTCTAAAATTTAACACACAAACAATTAAAAACATTTTCTTATTGCAACTGAATTCCTTATTTGATTACAAGGAAATACACATCCCAAAGGCTATTTAAAAACTCAATTCTTTCTGGTAAATATACTTGACTACTTTTCCTGTGAAAAATGACTGTTCACTCTTAATGTTTTATTTGCATACTGTTGAATTATTAGGAAGAAGTCTATTACACTCAGCTTTCCAAAACAAACATACTCCTGTTATAGCAGTTGGAAATTCCCTATGTTACAAGGGAGTTTTAAAACCAACTTTTATGAATGATGTGAAATTGAGTACCATATTCTGGATTTGAGTGTATCAAATGTCCCTGGCTGTAGTTACTTGTTTATTTTTGCAACTCTTAAAGAGATGGCTAAAGAGAAAGACAACTACTTTTAAAGAAGTTTCCTCAAGCAGAGTGGAGTAGAAGCCAGCAAGTTATGATGTGGGTATAGCATTAAAAATACAGCCTTTTGTACTCAAACCCTAGTTCTACTGATAAGAGAGCTGTTTAGCTCTTGAAAAGTTACACAACTTCTCTGAGGCTTAGTTTTCTCATGTTGAAAAAGGAGGTATTAACTTCACAGGGTGACTGTGAATATGTGATGAGACAATATACTTAACCTTGCATTCAATTCATTGCCTAGCTCCTAACCCAGTGGAGTTCCATCTCTAGAGCAAAAGCATGTTAGAGGCAAGTTCACTTCCGGTTCCTTTCTCTTCCTCTCCTTGTCAAAGGTCAACTGGAAGGAGGTCAAAAATGTTGCCTAGCAATTAAAAGTGGAGACGCCTAATTTACGTTCAGAGAGCAGCCTCACCAACTAAGAGAGTTTTAAGCTGTGCAAATGCTTGGTAGGCTGGCAGAATTCAACTAAACCTTTCCTAGTTGATTGCTGTTGAGTCAGGAAATGTAAACATTCTCTCATCTAATTCTCAACAGTCTGGGTGAAGCAGATGTTGACCATATTTGGGAGGTAACATGTGACAGAATGTTATAGAAACTTTAATACCATGACTTATTGGTGATGTGGTTTGGGGCATTAGCTCTCTGAGTCACAATATCGCAATTATCACCTATAGATAATGAGGAAAATGGTACCGATAAAATACTGCTCTGAGGACTTGAGATTCTAGCTGAGGACCTCATCTATGAATGCTGGGTTTTCTTCTCCTGCTGTTGTTTATTTTCTTGTCATGTTTCTTATCATGGCTTTAAAAACTGTGGAAAAATTGTTAATGACGTAGTTTAATGTTATTATTTTACTTAGGAATGATGCAGCTTTTAATATTTGGCTGAATTTTGAATTTTTAAAACATGTTGTCCCATACAGCAACTTAGAAGTTGTTAAACAATATATTTAACATGTCACGTGGGACTTCCCTGGTGGATCAGATGGTAAAGGATCTGCTGGCAATGCAAGAAACCCAGGTTCAACCTCTGGGTGGGGAAGACGCTCTAAAGAAGGGAATGGCTCCCCACTCCAATACTCCTGCCCGGAGAATTCCATGACAGAGGAACCTGGGGACTACAGTCCCATAGGGTCGAAAAGAGCCAGACACAACTGAGTGACCAACACTTAACTTATGGGACTTCCCTGGCAGTCCAGTGGTTAAGAGGCCATACTTCCACGTCAGGGCCTGCAGGCTCAATCCCTGTTCACGGAACTAAGATTCCCACATGCCTTGCTGCACGGCTGCACCCGCACATCCCCCCCACCCCCCAAAAAATGTGTCATAGAAATGCTTTCCACTCTCAAATAATGCATTGTTTCTTGAATTCTGCTCTTTGTGAATGAAAAAAAAGCCAAGTTACAGTTTCCGTAATGAATATGGAACTTTTATTTCATTACTCTAAGAAAGGCAAAAAGGGACGTATGAACTACATATCATCACCAAACTAAAATATAGAAAGATTTAAAAGTTTCAACCAGGCCCCAAGGTCATGGAAGAACCAAGCCAGGCCATGGAGCACTTCTCATTGTCATCAGGGTGCTCTCAAGAAAACACTATGCACTTGGAGTGCATTTGGCACAGTATAGTAAAAAGCAAAGGGTTTTGCGAGCAAAGAGTTTTGCAAGCAAAACACCTAATCACTGTCATACTAATCCAAGATAAAAATTTATGTGGAAGTTTACAGTTTTAAAGTCTTCTTCATATTAGAAAAAGGAGGGGAATAATTTAGGTTTTCCAAATTCCTTCTGGCTTGCTATAAGTTTGAAGGAAAGAATGACTATAAAGGTTCAGCAGCTGATGGTTGGGATGGCTACAGTTTCCCTTAGTCCAAAGTGGAAATAAGCACATTCTGAAAATAAATTTCTATGATTAATTTGAAATACCTGAGGTCAATATTTTGCAAATACCTCAGATAAAAAATGTGCTGAGATATGTGGTTTAAATTGTACTACTGTTGCCCTACCAGTTTCAGGAAAAATTAATAAAACATTAATAAAATACAAGTTATCCTGTAGAATTTAAAAGTAATTGAAAACCACAAATGCTTTGCCCTATTTTCACATAATCTGAAGATATGAAAACCCCACAAAGACATACTATAAAAGACTGCTGACAGTGTTAATGATCATTTTTAATAAGGAAAGAGTTTGTAATGAATGGCTAAAATCCATACACCACTTCTCCACTAAAGCTTCCATTGAAGACAAGCAGATCTTCAGTCTGAAGAAAACAATTTCATTACATTTGTCTTACCATTTAAAAATCATGTATTTATAGACATTTCATCTATAGTGTAATTAAGCACAATTAATTTTATCACACAGAACAATACTGTACATATGTGAGTTGGTAAACACATACATCACACCTCAAATTCTGCCCCCATAGAAATTTATTAGCATATTACAAAAATATGCTAATTTTTCCATGCTAACATTCCCTAATGTTCTTTGGACAAATATTTATACCCATATTGATTTTATATTTTAAAGTCTATTTGTAATTACAGTAGCTCATTTATTTTTGTGTATGAAGTTTCCAAACTTCTGCATAAATCCTCGAAACTTGTTTTCATTTGGCTGAAATGAGTGGTAAACACCAGTGTTATAATTAAGCATTGGGCTGGACCTGCCATAACTATTTCCCATAGTTGAGGATTTCACTTCTGGGCGGTGTGTACTGCTATTTGGCATGTTGCTTGTTGGCTGAATAGAGCTTTCAATCCTACAAAATGGCTCGAAACGACTGTAAACACGCCGGTCAATTGAATGAGTTCTCAGAAGCTCATCATTGGGCTTTGATCTTGGAGAAGAAGTCGGTTTTCTTTCAGGAACAACAACTGCTTTAATCTCCTTTGAATCTCGGTACTGGATCTGCTCGGTGTTGAATCTGGGGGCAGAGGCATCTCCTGCTCTTTCTGAGAACTTGCTTTCAGCTGGACCTGAAGAAGCTATGGTTTTGTTACTTTCGTCAGATGGAGAATGTATCCTCTGGGATGAATGTACTGCTACATCTTCCTTACTCTTGTGGATGGTGCCTGGAGAGTTGGATGAAGAGGAATGCTTTCTCCTAGGTGATGAATCATTTTTGGGTTCTGATATTTTTTGTTTTTGATTGTCTTCAGCCTCAGAAGTTAAGGTGTCAGAACTACTACACATTCTGTAAAAGGCAGGTGCTTTGTTTTTGGATAGATTGTCTTTCTTTTCTGGGGCAAGGCTAAGTAATGACCTTAACTTCTGAGATCCCTTTTTCAAAAAATTTGGGGAACCCTTCACTTCTTTCTTGGGAGTGACTTCTTTGTTGGGCTCCTCTTTGTTCACATCAAGCAACGCGGCCATGGAAACGGCCTTGGTAGCGGTGCCACTTGGAGGGTCTCCCTTGGGAACCTCCTCTTTCCCCCCCTCCTCCTCGTCCACGCCATGGGTCACATTGTGCATGCTTTTAGAGCTTTTTAACAACTCCTCTTTAGGTTTTTCTGGTTGTCTCACTGGATTCCTGGTAAGTGTGCTATACACATAATGCTTACTATTTCCATGATCTATATTGGCTTTTGAGTGGTCAAAGAATGGGAAACTGCGCCTTTTAAGCAGATTCTCATTTTTCTGATTCTTTAGGTTTTCCGTCTGCTTATTTGCACACAGGGTTGTATATAAGTAGTTGTTTGACTCCGTAGGGCCATTTGTAGTTGGGTTTAAGGCTGGGGGGTGGCTTTCAGGAACCTGTAAGGTGTGCATTTTTGGTGCCTCTGGCTGCAATGAGAGCTTGGGTGTTGACTCCTCTGAGGGTTTGTCTGTCATCAGCTGTGCCCCTGTTGGGGTGTCTGGGAGCTTTTTAGGTGTATCACTTCCCTGGGAACCAACGACAGTTGAATTTGAGGAATCAGTTGTACAGCTGTTGACTTCCTGCTGCTCAGGTAAAGTGGGTTTAAACACGAGAGAGGAACGAAGCCGAGAGTGAGTGTATAGGGCACTGGCTTTCAAATTCTCAGGTCCCTCATAGCCCTCAAACCTGTCGGTGGGAGCAGATCCGTTGGCATCAGGGAGGGCCTCTGAATGGTCATTTAAGTAGGACTCAATCCTCCAGTTACGCAAGAATGACTTTGTGGTATGTTCAAGGGTTGGCATGCGTTGTTGCAAGAAGCGAATATGATTATCTGTCCCATTAAAAGACCTCCGCACGTTGGAATTCCTTTCTGGAAGATTGGTCATCTTCCTCTGGGCAAGGCGGTCAGCAAAACTCTGCGCAGGTGTGTGCTGGCGGGCTCCGTAGCCACCCCGGGATGAGGATGCCACGCTGAGGCTGTCTGAAGGCCTTTTCCAGGTCCCAGGAGCGTTAACATTCCGATTCAGAGCCCTGTTGAGCAGCAAGTATGGCGTCGTTTCTGGCTGTTCCCCGGCATAACTGTGCCTCTTCCAATTTTCATTTAACTGACTGTGCTGATGCTGACGGACTGGACCATTAAAGTTGGGAATAAAGTGAGGTTTGTATGCATGATTTCTTATGTTGTATTTGTCGTGCTCATTGCGAGTATATATCCCTCTGTTTTTGAAGTAGCTAGAATCTAGTTTATGAATGCTGTCTTGTCTGCCAAAAAGGTTTCTTTGGCTGGAAGCAGAAGCTAAGGAAGACACTGATCGCTGGTAAGTACCATTCTCCCAGAGAGCTCTGCCATGGTTCACCCTGACTGCCTCTTCCGGAGCGAAAGAGCTGGGGACACAGGACCTGGCATAGAGAGTTCTAAACTCCTCATCGAAGGACTCCACAAGTTGTCCTGTGATGATCTGAACCATGCTGAGGTGCGCTTTTTCAAAAGACCACATGTAGCTGGAGGAAGGAAAAAAAAAAAAAGTCAAATGTTAACTGTGCTGATAACACTTAGTTCTACTAAGAAGTGTCATTTAATGTTGACAAAGAGTATTTTTGTTTTCTTTAATTACTGTAATTTAGAACTTCAGTCATTACATCTTTGCAATATGTCTCCTCACGCCTGTATTCCTATTTTAAATAACAAAGCAACTCAAGCCCTGGCTTTGAATCCATCCATAACTTTGAGAAATACAAGAAAAGCTGAGTGTGCATTTTGCATCTCTGCCTACTAAGATTTTATGGAGCAAAACTTGGCATTCTACTTCATATGCAGCATCCTGGTCAGGTGCAGGCAAGCTAGTATTAGAGGGAAAATTGAGAGAACTGGCTTCTTCCAAGCCAACACAAACTTGGACCTTAGTTTCCTCCCAGCCAGAATGGGAATAAGGACAGTATAATTGTTAAAATTCCTTATGGTCATAACATGTCATTATGCAAGACAGTCTGTGCTAATGTACACATTTCATCTCTGTGTCTTAAGTGTACATGCAGTTTAGGGTGCTAGAAGTTGGAAACGGACATAGGATTTGTGGCAGCAGCCTCAGACACTGAAGGCATCCTTCAGTTCACTCTGTCCACAGTAAATTTAGTCCTCACAAACCAAGCCAGTTAGAATGCCAATTTAGGTCTCTGCTTGTAGAATACAATTGCTTTTATGTACAAAAATGCCTTTATTGTATTTGGAATTTCTAAGTCTCTTTCCCAGAGTTTAGATGTGACAGTTGTCTTGAAGTTTCATATATAATTTTAAATCTTATTTTAGAAAATCTTGATAATGTAACAGAGTCACTGAGCTGAAAAAAAATGCTATGTAATATGCTATGTCGCAAAAAAAAAATGGACATGATAGAATGGGGGGGTGGTAATATGCAAGGAGCATACTGTTTATACAGGGAAGACAGTAACAAAGGCTGATGGAAATAGTAAAAGAATGTACAGAACAATAAAATACATAAAATATCATAAGCAGCAGTGTGCGACTTAAAAATCTTATACTGATATGTTCAATTTTTTCTAGTGTGCTTACTAAATGCATGGTATGAACAGAGTACATCAGGGCACTTTTTATGTACAGATGTGTGGCAACCATGATGACTTCCAAGAAATGGTACAAAAGTGAATTGTTACAGGAATTTTCAATCCAGCTGTAGATGTGAATATAACATTTGCTAAAAACAGCAAGCAAAGGCATGAATGATCAGCTTTCAAATAGAAGAATATCCCCAGAGACAGAGAGTTTAGCAGTATGTTGACAGAAACTAGCAGCCAGGGAGTTCAGACTTGAAAAGTGGGAAAACCATTTTGGTGAAAGAAGAAACATGGAAAAAGAAAGGAAACAAGAGTGGCCATGTTTTGGTTGAACACAGAAAGCGAATTATACTTAGTTGAAGAAAGAAGCTATAGAACAGACTGATAGGGTCTTCCCTGACAGTCCAGTGGTTAAGAGTTCACCTTCCCAATGAAAGGGGTGAGGGTTTGATCCCTGGTCAGGGAAGTAAGATTCCACACGCCTCGTGGCCAAAAAACCGAGACAAAAAACGGAAGCAATACTGTAACAAACTCAATAAAGACTCTAAAAATGGTCCACAGCAAAATAAAATCTTTAAACTAGTGGAGGAAATTTTGAAAACAAAGCAAAGAGATCACAAGATTAAAAAAACAAAAAACAAAAAACAAAAAATTCTCTCTCAGTCAAACCTGTGGGCAATAATAAGTATCTTCCAGGTTTTACAGTGACAATTTCAAATGAGGGTATCCAATTCAAGATCTGATTTACACACATTGACAAAGAAAAGTTTATGTGTTTTATGTCCTCATTCTTGGTATCATGATGTAACCAGACACCTCTTGTGTCTTCCTGATGACACTGTCCTCGTGATGTGAGAGCGGTCCCACAGTGTGTGATATAGGGGTATAGATGCCAGACCTCTCTAGAAATGCTGGGAGCCTAGCATATAAAGACACTGCCTGGCAAAGAAACATGCATAAAGCAGATAACTAATGAAAACCTCCAGCGGAGCACAGGGAACCCTGCTCAGCGCTCTGTGGTGACCTGGAAGGGAAGGAAATCTGAGGAAGGGGGATACACATCTGTGTACCGCTGATTCATTTTGCTGTACAGTACACACTAACACAACACCATAAAGCAACTATACTCCAATAAAAATAGCATCGTCAAGAAGGAGGCATTCTGAATTTGCCTACAAGGAAAACAATGGCAATACTAGAACAAAAGAAGTGAAAGCTGTTTTTACCCAAAAGGGTGTACATTTTTAACCAGTTTCCACAAAAACCGGTTCATAACTGTTCCACCAGATCCTGTCCTCATATTTGCTGATGATAAGAAAAATCCATAAAGATTAGTCAGAAAAAAAAAAACCAAAAACCCAAAATGGCAAGGGCTACAAGCATCATTTTTTTTTAAAAGAAGTTTATTTGAAATTAACATGAAATAATAGAGAGTAGAGTTGTTAGATAATAGTTTTGATGAATTTTAATAATCTGTGGTCCTACAAGTCCATATTCACTTCCACAAATAGTAACTTAAGTTCTTCTCTATCTTATGATATAGATGAGAAGATAAAGAGTTTCTGCAGCCATTTGTTTGTTCTTCCCAACACCAGTTTTAAAGTAGCTCAGTTATAGTCAACTCAACAGATATCACCTATTAATAGTAACATGAAGCTGACATGAAGTTATTGCTGAAGATAACCTTCAAAGTCAAGTTAATAACAAAAATAGAAAGCACTCATTAGGATGAGATTTACTAGGTAACATCATTTAATAAGTCAAGTGCACTTTCATTTTAATTAAAATTTTCAATTAAAACCCCTCTAAAACCAAGTGGGTCTGAACAAATAGATATACAAATAATGTCTTTGCAATAATTCATTAACTTCAAGCACTGCTCTTAACATGTTTCCCTTTAAAACTGCAAAGAGGATTTTCACTAGAGGATCCCTGAGCAAATATTAACAGTTAAAACATGCCTAGAATAATAGCTGATTTTGGGGGGCTTTGGATGCATTAACTCATTTAATTCTCATGACACGAGGTAGGTTCTATGATTATTCTCCTTTTACAGAGGAAGAAACTAAGAGGCACCCAAAGTAAGTAACTTGCCCATGGCCATTCCCTTCAACGTGCTGCCTCCTTCTTCTGGACTTCTAAGTTCTTAACACAAGAGGCAGACTTTTCCCTTTCCTCATCCTGTTGATGTGCACAGCTCTCCTGAGCTTCCCCCACAGCTTTTAGTCTGCTGTGCTCTGCTGACCCAGGAGTTCAGGTGTGTGTCGGCATTTTTATCTGCCTATTGCTCTGGCCTTACTGTGTGACCTATTCAAGATCTATGTCTGAAATTTACACGGGAGTTTTAAGGCAGCATTTTACTCTAGAGCCAGCCAGACCTGGACGTGGTTGCCAGACCTGAACTGCTTTTCGGTCCTTAGTGGTGATGCTTTTAGACAAGCCATGGAACCTTCTAGAACTTCCGTTTCATCACATATAAAATGTAGATAAAAACAAGTAATTAGCCTCTAACTAATAAAAATAAATGGAAAAAAAAAAAACAAGTGCCTTGCAGACATGTTGTAAGGACTGGGAATGAAACATAAGGGCCAAGTTAGAACAGATGTGGATACAGTCCTCCAGTGGTGGTATAGAAAGACGCCAAGGAGTAGACCTGGGGCTGGAAAACCCGCTCACCATAGCATTTAACCGTCAGACTCTTCAGTGACTTTTCAGGAATGCTCTGATTATAGCATAATAATCATCAGGGTCTCAATAATACTAAAATAAAAGCAATCCATTAAGCAGTTTCTTCAAGGTGAATCAGTTTCTGTTTATATGAACAATTATTATGCTTCACACTGTTTTCATAAGGAACAAGAACACCTTAAGCATTATAAAGCTTTAGGGAACCTGAGATATCAATTCCCTCATTTTGGGGAGGAAGAACTTGAAGCCCAAGTAAGTTATGTGACTTGCTGATGACTTAATATTCTTTCAGCCAGAACTGAGACGCAAGTCTCTCCAAGTTTTCCATGCAAGGGTTTTTCTTTTATTTTTAAGAAATAACTAAGCAGATTACATTAAAGCTTGAAACTCATAAATTCTATAAATGATTGATAATTCTGGAGTGTAAATACAATTACCTTACCTGTAGGAACCATACATAACTTTCTGGCAGTCAACCAGCAAAAATTTCTGTTCCATTTTTCCATGAAATTTTGCTCCTGTTTTGGAAAGATAATCTTGGCCTTTTACTGTCCGCACTCGAATATTCTAGAATTGAATGTAAATATAAAGTAAATATTATGGTTAGAGTGGGGACATTTTGAAAACTAAAATGTACTAACATAAAAAATTTTAATCAAAAAGTACACATGTAACAATTTCTTTGAACATATAACAACAACAATAAAGATAGGGAAAAGTACATTTTAAAACAAAACCTTTCTGAAAAGAAAGCACTCAAAGAAAATGGTCACTTACATAATGCATTTTAATATAACTTAAATCATTTAAACATGACGGTTTTATAAATCTCTTAGGGTCCTACTGCAAGAGCTCCTCTCAGGGTATAGTAACATGACAACAAAATAAGATTAAAATTCACCCTCATCTTGATGACTCAGACATCACTGAAATGATTGTGACAAGAAAACATATGCTGAATGAAAGAATCACTCAGTCAGTTGTTTCAAGTTTGCCCATGCAAAACTGAAATATTAATTATGACTGACAGCAAAGTGAACTCAGGAGCTTAAGTGCCCCACCATCAAGAAAAGCATCCTGTAAAACCATCATGAGGATGATGAAGTTGTAATCTGAAAAGGACAAGGGGACCCTTCTGTGGTCACCACCTTAAATATATGGTGTACATTTCCGGTGATATAGCTTAATGTGCCTTTCATTTGACCGAGAGAGAGTACCTGCAGAAAACAAACAAAGTGCAGAATTCTTACTCTGAGACGTTGAACTTGACAGCCCTGTTTCTCGGTCATACTTAGGAAATGACTAAACTTGGACTCATCAAGCAGAATGTACACAGATATTCCTCGAGCTGATGCCTCCACGATTTCTTTGAAAATGTCCACGTCTGTAAATATATCCATCACTAAGGCAATGACCTGTTAAAGATACGAATAGGAAACAATGTTAGGTACCCAATAGAGGAAGATCAAGAAAGTGCTTGCTTTCAGAAAAAAATGGATAAAATAGAAAATAGCTAAATGTATACTGTAAATAAACTATATACAGATTTATCGTATTAAATAATTTCATACTAGCTTTAAGTCAAAGGGAATCTGCATTTCAGTAGAGTGTTGAGTGAAGGGCAGATGTGAATCTTGGTGATCAAGGTTGTCTGCAGGGTGGAGGGAGGAGGCAGGTAGGTGAAGGGTGGAAATCAGTGCTACTGTTCTCATGGGAAATGTTTCCAGGGGAAAGCAAGATTTCTGGAACTAGTTGTTAAGAAAAGTCTTGGTGAACTGGGACAGAAAAAAAAACTTCTAGAAATAGAAATATAGCTGAGAAAGGACCAAAGATAAGAAAGGTATAAGGAGAATTAAAGACCAGAAAATTAAATACATATGCCTAAAATTAGCTGGGCAGACAGAACAAGTAAAAGAAAAAGAAAAAAAAGAACAAAAAGAGATGATTAAAAAGGTAAATGCAGAGAGAAATATCTTAAAGGAACAGGGCCCTGAAATGGAGAGAGACCAAGTTAACTGCTGAAAACAACCATTACTGACTGAGAAGCATGGGGAATGAAATGATGCTGCCTGCCCGATGCGAAGGACAGAGTCCCTGCCCTCCTCGAAGCTTACAAAGCGGGAATGAGGCCATAAAGAATGCATAGAGGAGGGAAATTACGTGATACGCTGTAAGATAACATTTACTGGGGAAAAACGGGAACAGGGTGAGGAGGGTCACGAGTTCCTGGAAATGGAGAAGTGGGGGGTCTGTGGCATCTCTGAGAGAATGTCCTTTAAAAAAGCCCTTAAGCTGGATGTCCTGACAGATTGTATCTCAGGCAGGGGGACTCAAAAGTGCAAAGGTCCTACCTCAGGTTAAGAAACAGCAAGGGTGGGAAATAAAACAAGAAATGGAAAAACTTACCAGAAAGCCTTGAAGACATTACAAAGCTTTCAGTGTTTTTTCCTAAATAAAATGTAAGCTGTTGAAACTTTTTATTGAGGCAATAATATGGTCTCATGTATGTTCGAAAAAGATTGTTCTGGCCTCTGAGTTAAGAACAGATGGTAAGACTGGGAGGCAGGGTGGAAACAGGGAGGCCAGTTAGAACCACCGGAGCGATTCCAGTGGGAGGTTACGGTGGCCGGGACTAGAACGGTCCTGGGAGCAGCCACTTCCAGTGATGAGGACAAACAGTCAACATGGGGTGCTTTGAGCGGCAAGGACTTCTGTGTGGGCTGAATGTGGGATGAGAGAGAAAGAGGGGGAAAGAGCACGACTCTAAGATTTTGGGGGCTCTTTAACCTCAAGGACCAAGTTGTCATCAACTGACATAGGGGAGGGTACAGCTGGAGTAACTTTTAGGTAAAAGATTAAAAAGTCAAGGGACCTGGATTTTCAAGGGGAATGCTGCGTAGGGAGGTCTAGGTCAGAACTGTCAACTGGGTGTCATGGGGTAGAGATGATGATTAAATCCAAGTCGACAGGGGACACTAGGTGAGTAAGTTAGGTGGTCTAGAACAAGGGGTAGGACAGCAAAGAAAGGCTAAGAAAAGGGGGCATCCTGAGAGGTGCGTCAAGACGAGGTGTTAATAAGAAGGATGTCCTCAAGGGTGTCCTATCATGCTGCAAGGCCAAGTAACACGGGGATTAAGCATTCTTCAGATTTAGTAATAGACAGGTTTTGGATGACCTCACAGTGTAGTTTTAGTGGAATAGTGAGATCAAAAGCTTTCTGGAAGGGGTTTAAGAGAGCTCGAGTGGCCAGACACTGGAAATAGCAGGTACAGGTAACTCTTTTAGAGTAATCTGGCTACAAGAAGAAGCAGAAAATGGAGCAGTAGGAGTGGGTTAAGCTGGGTCAGTGGAAGTTGTATATTTTAAGGTGAGAGAAATAACAGCAGGTCTGTGTGCTAACGAAATGCTCCAGTGAAGAGTGAAAATTCACGATGCAAGAGATAGTTGGAGGCGGTATGGGGAACTGAGGGTTTCTGGAGGAAAGTCTTGGAACAGGCAATAAAATATAGGCTATGGGGTTGAATAATCAGAGTCCAGGGAATAAGGCCAGTAAAAGACCACTGTACCACCAAGGAGAAGCCAGGTGGAAGGTGCCGGTGGAAGGCAGGGGTGGCGCCTGTGGGGGCGAGTAGGGAGCTCTCCTCTGAGCGCTGCCGTTTTCTTTGTGAGATGGACGGCCTTGGGTGATGGAAGACAGGTAAGAGGTGTGAGGGAAGAGGCATTAAGTAGTCACCTAAGATGACAGAAAAGGCAATAGGTTATGAAGATAGTGTAACTGCAGGGCAGCATTAAGGACCCAGCACGTCATGAATTTGAAATGGGACCATTCATTGTGGTTGTGAACAGGGGAGCAGTCATGCAGCACGCAATCAACAGAAATGCTCCTGTGAAAAGTGGAAATTAACGATGAAAGCGATAGAAGACGTGTAATGGAGGGGGCTTCCCTTGTAGCTCAGATGGTAAAGAATCTGCCTGCAGTGCAGGAGACCCGGGTTCGATCCCTGGGTCGGGAAGATCCCCTGGAGAAGGAAATGGCAACCCACTCCAGCATCCTTGCCTGGAAAATCCCATGAACAGAAGAGCCCCGTGGCCTGCAGTCCATGCAGTCACAAAGAGTCAGACACGACTGAGCAACTAACACTCACACACACAGTGTGCAGCAGCTAAGAGATTGACCCCGGGATTTAAACTCGATCAAGAGAGGAGAGATGATGGTGTCACGGATGGGAGAGGCAGGGAAACAGGGGTAGGATCAATGAATGTGAGGTCTCACTGGGGCTAAACGATAGTTAAATGTTAAGGAATTGTCATCAATTTTTTACAATGACAGTAATACAATCATAAAAGGTAATATATAGCCTTTCTTTTAAATATGCACATTAATATAGCTACAGATAAAAATGTTGCCTTGTATTGAATTCACATTATAAACGGTGAACCAAAATTGGTGATGAAAAGTGGAAGCCAGTTGATGGTACATGAGTGTTCTATATGCTGTTTTCTCTACTTTTGAAAATTTCCATAGCACAAAGTTAAAAATAAGTAGATAAATGAATAAGTGGGCATTGGATATTAGCAGGTTTCATAGGTACCAGGTGCCAGAAATACAGGCAGGAGTACTGGTCAGAGAAGGATGAATTAGGTCCTACAGGATCTGAAAAATAAATAGATAAATGAATAAGTGGACATTGGATATTAGCAGGTTTCATAGGTACCAGGTGCCAGAAATACAAGCAGGACTACTGGTCAGAGAAGGATGAATTAGGTCCTACAGGATCTGCAGTTGCAGACTGTGATGCTATCAAGGCCATGATTGGGAGTCAGGGCTGAGATGCATGTAGGACAAGACCGTGGGAGGAAGAAGGAAAAGGAATTGGTCTCTAGAAGGACCCTTTACACACATATTGAAACTGCCACCATAAGTGCTGGAAAGAGTGACAGACACCAAGGAACAAAAATGGTCAAGAAACAAGAAGGAGAAGAAATGCCCTTGCAATAGGCACAGGGCAGCAACCACTAAAATAATGTGTTGGACATACTGCAACTACATAGATGAAGAAGGTCATGGGTAATACCTGGTTTAATCCAATAAGATGCTAGAACAAAATACTGGACCATGTTCAAACAACACAAGATGACATTCTTTAAACTATCAATAAAACATATTTCAATCAGATTTTCTTTGGGAAGAATAATCTCAATCATTCCAATGGCCTCCCAAGACCCTTTCAAGGGAGAAGCTAGTGAGAACAGCCTCATCTGTGTCTTCTGCATACTCTTTAGAAAATCAAACATGTGAAAACCTTCAGTCATACCCACAATTATTAATGTGTTTATGATACAATAATGAGTGATGTGATGGTATATGGACATTGACATAAAGAAATGAAAGTGTCCATTTTACAAACTTATTTTACAAAATAACTTTAAAAACCATGTCTGGAGCAGTCTAGCACTAATTTTTTAACTAAAACAGGATTATTTTTTTAATAGAAAAATAGTATCATACTATATGGCATTAAAAAAAAATGACCAGCAAATCTAAAGAATTTATTTATAATTTGCCAGAGAAATCATGTAACAGATTACTTCAGACTTTGGATATGAATACAGATGTATGACAGATAAATAAAGGATTTTGTTTGTTAAAAGTAATTGAAGCCATTCAGCCAATGGATGATTCTAGCACATATAAGATAGAATAAATGACCGTCTCTCTTGCATGACAGATAACACAATACATCAGGATCTGGGAAACCAGATTACACATCTCTGACAAGTTTATCTGATTGCAGCAAAGCCAGGCACCTTATCAGGATTGCTGGTTCCCAGTGCCCTCAATAGATACCTAGAAAAATTATATAACGTCTACAGAGAATTTCAGCTGTGCCAAGAAAGGCAAAATAAAATATAAAATGCAGCCACCTTTTTAAATGGTGGTTTATATTCATGGAAAGGAATGATAATGAGAAATGAGCTATGCCAAATCTGATCTGAAGGTATTACATTCCCAGCTAGTTAGCTAAATCACATTGTGCTGTAGAAATAACCAAAATGACTGTATCTAATGAAATAAAAATGATACACTTGATTAGCACAAGGTTTTTCAAAGGGTACATTAATTAATTTTAGAAGTCAACACAGAAAGTATTTACATTAAATGGGATTCATTAAACTACCATGTAACATATTTTTAAACTTTTCTTGCCTCTTCATTAGTTACTTTTAATCTTCTTTGATAAATTGGAAATGTAAACAAGCAAATGCATTCCTCAGCAACATGAGACTTAGAAAACTTTTAGGAAGGTATTCTGTGTCACTTTTAAGATTTGAGAGATATCTTGCATCTTTTAGTAGTTTCAGAGAACTCGATTCAAGGATGTGAGTTTTTGCTTATTTATCTCAGATTAGTAAATTTTCCCGAAGGGACCTAGACACAATGAATTAAAATAATATAAATAGTGACAATATATTTATGGTAACTTCATACTCATGATACAACTTAAATTCATTTAGAGAAGGAAATAATGAATTGTTATGTATTACACTCTAAAAATAATTCAGAGAAAGGAAAAAAAATGTTCTATTTCTACAAGAATGTTAGGAGTGAGTACATAGTAGAATGACATATGCTACCAGGGCTTTATGAATAAGCCTTAAATAAATCAATAAAGATTATTTTTAGCCATATAACTGGAAGACTAGCATTACAGGCATAGAGGCAAAGATTAGAATGATGATCACAGTAATATTTTAATAAATGTTTATTGAATTAACCTAAATATAAGCACAAAGATTATCCACTTTATGAATATGGAGCAAATTTATTTAGGATTTAACTGTATAGCTCCTATGAAGGATCTTGCAAATCTAAAATGCATTTAGATTTGATGTTGATACGAATATAAATCCTGAAAAATAAAATATCCATATAAAATAGTATCCTGGGAAAATGTATCTGATAGCAACATGCATATTGAAAATATCTAAATTCTATTGAATTGTATTGACTAACGTGGATTATGAAGCACCCCTTTTATTGTAATGTTATTAAGTGCAGTGAAACATATTTTATTTGTGAGGTAGAAACCAGTGAGAAGAAAAATGAAAAGTGTGACAGATTCGATAGAAAATGCTTATCACAATGTTGGCACTGATTACTTGCATTTCCTTAGAAACATGCCTCATCACCTTCAGAATTTTAATTCTGAAACCTGTGTGGCTTTCTCCACTGTAATCAATTAAGATAGAACACTATTAGCAATATGCCTTTATATGACCCAGATACTTAATGAAATGTAAGTATACCTTGGGTTAATATTCTGTAGTTACAGAACCATCAGCATGACCTTCAAAAATTGAAAAAGTGAATATTATACCTTTTATGCTTCAAAATACTAAGCACGATTTTAAAGTATGCAGACTTCCTTGGTAATTTTCTACATATATACAGGAGGAGGATTTACTCTCTTCAAACAGGAGAAAAGCTAAAAAGGAGTTCAAATTAATAATAAATAAGAGCACCTTAATAATTACATTTATAATAAAAATTAACACGGCTGGAAAACCTTAAAACTGAGCAATAGAAATTAAGATAAATGATCACTTAAGAAATATTTGTTTCTAAATCTGTACTGCCTGTTAAAAGCAAGGTCCTAAATGAATCTTATAAATAAGAGAGCCTGATACTAAGAATAAGTGATTTTGGCCCTTATCCTACTGCAGCCTAAGTGAAAGTACCCATTTTGTGTGAAATTGCATATATGATATAGTTATGCACTAGAGTTAGTTTCAGCTTTACATTCGTTGTTCTATAGTTTAGTCGTGTCTGACTCTTTGTGACCTCGTGGACTGTAGTCTGCCAGGCTTCCATGTCCTTCACTGTCTCCCAGAATTAGCTCAAACTCTTGTCCACTGGGACTTCCCTGGTTGTTCAGACGGTAAAGCATCTGCGTACAATGCGGGAGACCTGGGTTCAATCCCTGGGTTGGGAAGATCCTCTGGAGAAGGAAATGGCAACCCACTCCAGTACTCCTGCCTGGATAATCCCATGGATGGAAGAGCCTGGTAGGTTACAGTTTGTAGGGTTGCAATGAGTCGGACATGACTGACGGACTTCACTTTTCACCTTGTCCATTGAGTCAGTGATTCCATCCAAACATCTCGTCCTCTGTCATCCCCTTCTCCTCCTGCCCTCAATCTTTCCCAGCATCAGGGTCGTCTCCAATGAGTCTGCTCTTCCCATCAGGTGGCCAAATATTGGAGTTTCAGCTTCAGCATCAGTCCTTCCAATGAAGGTTCAGGGTTGATTTCCTTTAGGATTGATTGGTTGGATCTCCTTGCAGTCCAAGGGACTCTCAGGAGTCTTCTACAGCATGGCAATTCAAAAGCATCAGTTCTCTGGCATTCAGGCTTCTTCAGGGTTCACTCTCACATCATTCATGACTAATGGAAAAACCAGAGCTTTGACTATATATAGACCTTTGTTGGCAAATAATGCCTCTGCTTTTTAATACTCTGTCTATGTTTGTCATAGATTTTTTTTCCCAGTAGCAGTTCAGTTCAGTTCAGTTCAGTTCAGTTCCTCAGTCCTGTCAACTCTATGTGACCCCATGGACTGCAGCACACCAGGCCTCGCTGTCCATCACCAAGTCCTGGAGTCCACCCAAACCCATGTCCATTGAGTCAGTGATGCCATCCGACTCTCATCCTCTGTCTTCCATCTCATCCTCTGTCTTCCCCTTTTCCTCTGCTCTCAATCTTTCCCAGCACCAGGGTCTTTTCCATTGAGTCAACTCTTTGCATGAGGTGGCCAAAGTATTGGAATTTCAGCTTCAGCATCAGTCCTTCCAATGAATACCCAGGACTGATTTCCTTTAGGATGGACTGGTTGGATCTCTTTGCAGTCCAAGGGACTCTCAAGAGTTTTCTCCAACACCACAGTTCAAAAGCATCAGTTCTTCAGTGATCAGCTTTCTTTTCTTTCAAGTAGCAAGCAACTTAATTCCATGGCTACAGTCACCATCCACAGTCATTTTGGAGTCCATGAAAATAAAGTCTGTCACTGTTTCCATTGTTTTCCCATCTATTAGCCATGAAGTGATGGGACAGGATTCCATGATCTTAGTTTTTGAATGCTGAGTTTAAGCCAGCTTTTTCACTCTCCTCTTTTCACCTTCATCAAGAGGCTCTTTAGTTCCTCTTCACTTTCTGCTGTTACAGTGATATCATCTGCATATCTGAGGTTGTTGATATTTCTACTGGCAATTTTGATTCCAGCTTGTGATTCGTTCAGCCTTGCATTTCACATGATGTACTCTGCATATAAGTTAAATAAGCAAGGTGACAATATACAGCTTTGACGTACTCCTTTCCCAATTTTTAAAACAGTCCATTGTTTCATGTCTGGTCTAACTGTTGTTTCTTGACCTGCATACAGGTTTTGGAGGAGGCAGGTAAAGTGATCTGGTACTCCCATCTCTAAGAATATTCCACAGTTTGTTGTGAGCACACAGTCAAAGGCTTTAGCATAGTCAACGAAGCAGAAGTAGATGTTTTTCTAGAATTCTCTTGCTTTTTCTGTGATTCAGTGCATGTTGGCAACTTGATCTCTGGTTCTTCTGCCTTTTCAAAATCCAGCTTGTACTTCTGGAATTTCTTGGTTCCCATACTGTTGAAGCCTTGCTTCAAGGATTTTGATCATTACCCTGCTAGCATGTGAAATAAGTGTGATTGTGCAGTAGTTTGAATGCTTGTTAGCCTTATCCTCCTTTGAGATTGGAATAAAAACTGATGTTTTCCAGTCCTGTGGCCACTGCTGAGTTGTTCAAATTTGCTGGCATATTAAGTGCAGCACTTTAACAGCATCATCTTTTAGGATTTGTAATAGTTCAGCTGGAATTCCATCACCTCCACTAGCTTTGTTCGTAGTGATGCTTCCTAAGGGTCACTTGACTTCACATTCATTATGAATACTATAATTTTTGCACACATATAAATATACTAACAGCTAAACTGGTATCAACTGATTTGGTCTGATATGAATTGTGTAGTCTTTGGAAAGTCACCGAAATGATTCTGAATCTCACTGACCTTTACTATATATTAAATTATCCACAGAAGATGGTGTGTGTATCAAGTTCTAAAATGCTATGTTTCAATAAATATTCACTTACTCCTAATTACTCAGCAATTGTATTAGAACATATATTGTGCTTAGCTTTTTAAAACCTTACTGACCATGACCTGGGATAGTAAAAACAAACAAAAAAAACAAAAAACACGTGGGCACTGTACTAAAAGTCAACAGAAAATGTTAAATGCAAATATCTAGGCTCTGTTATAGGTACAACATACCTTTGTAGACCTAGTACATATATTTGACAACTCAGAAGCATTGCATAAATCATTTTCCTGTTCCTGCATTGTGTTACGTGATTGAAAGTACTTATACACCAGTGTTAGGGATTAAATGTTTGTATCTTTCAAAAATTCATATTCTGAAACCCTGAGCAGGCTTAAAAGAAATAGCAAGACGAATCATAGTCATATTACTGATTTCACAGTTCAGCCCTCTTACAAGTTCTTGTCTTTCTAGCATTTTCTGCAAAGTGCCTTCTCCTGAAAACTGGCCTGACAAGGGTCCTGGGCACGGCCTGCCAAGCCAATGGGTAAGAATCTAGATCTTGGTATGCTGACAAAAGTAACTTGTTTTCCTGAGGCTTTTAGGAGACCTCCTTTGGTTGTAACATAATTATCCATTGGCTTGGAATAGCTATTATCTTATTTAAAATTTTGCAATACAAAGGGGTGTCTGTCAAGATCCCCAGGAGAAATATCAATAATCTCAGATATGCAGATGACACACTCTTATGGCCAAAAGTGAAGAGGAACTAAAGAAGTGATGAAAGTGAAAGATGAAAGTGAAAGAAGAGAGTGAAAAAGTTGGCTTAAAATTCAACATTCGGAAAACAAAGATCATGGTATCTGGTCCCATCATTTCAAGGCAAATAGCTGGGAAAACAATGGAAACAGTGATAGACTTTATTTTCTTGGGCTCCAAAATCACTGCAGATGGTGACTGCAGCCATAAAATTAAAAGATGCTTGCTCTTTGGAAAGAAAAGCTATGACCAACCTAGACAGCATATTAAAAAGCAGAGACATTACTTTGCTGACAAAAGTCTGTCTAGTCAAAGCTCTGGTTTTTCCGGTAGTCATGTATGGATGTGAGAGTTGGACCATAAAGAAAGCTGAGCATGGAAGAATTGATGCTTTTGAACTGTGGTGTTGGAGAAGACTCTTAAGAGTCCCTTGGACTGCGTGGAGATCCAACCAGTCCATCCTAAAGGAGATCAGTCCTGAATATTCATTGGAAGGACTGATGCTAAAGCTGAAACTCCAGTACTTTGGCCATCTGATGGGAAGAGCTGATTCACTAGAGAAGACCCTGATGCTCGGAAAGATTGAAGGCAGGAGGAGAAGGAGATGACAGAGGATAAGATGGTTGGATGGCATCACTGACTCAATGGACATGAGTTTGAGCAAGCTCCGGGAGTTGGCGATGGACAGGGAGGCCTGGCGTGCTACAGTCCGTGGAGTCGCAAAACATCGGACATGACTGAGCGACTGAAATGAATTGAACTGTCAGGAACAAAGGAGAGAAGGGCACTGTAGGCAGAAAGAAAAGAGGGAAGAAAGAAATAAGAAACTAGCTATACTGAGAAAACTGCAAAGTAGAGCTTGAAGGAAAAGAACGGTCTGGGTAATAGGAACTGAAGAATTACGGGGGATCAGCAGGAATAGCTAGTGGACCCACTGAGCTGGGACATGGAATTCTGCTGAGGAGAAGTCAGTCACAAAGATAGAAGGATCAGAATGGTCAGTTTGGCCAAGACTGTAGAGGTCAGCCCTTGCATGCCAGGCTAATTACCGATTCCATAAGGCATAATGGGGACACATTTAAAGCTTTACAGCGAAAGAATTATGTGATCAGAACAGTACGGTTAATATGTTAGTATACATGGGATCAGTGAGAAATTGGGGCATCTATCAGCAGGTAGAGGCATTAAAGAGCTTCAGTCCTAATGGAGCATATGTGTAAGATCCCAGCATGGACAGAGGCGGCAAGAATAAAAGGAAGGGATGGAGGTGAAGCTGCAAAGGATGACTTGACAAGAGTCCATGGCTGAGTGCTTGAGGAACACAAAAGGGAGAGGCTGGTCAGGGCTCATTAGGTATAAGAGACCTGAATTACATGCAGAAGTATTGTACCATTATAGGAACATTTGAAATTCCAAAGAAATATTTTGTATCCAAGGCAAACCAAAACAATGTGATAAACACTGTGCTAGAAAGTACTTTTTTGCCTTTTCTATCTACCTGCTTATCAATTATCCATGCTTTTCTTCTTTTTTTTTTCTAACCATTGAAACTTAAGTGTTTGTAGACATACGGGAAAAATTAGGTGGATATCAAAGGAACAATATAGGAAAGAGGTAATAAAATTGATGGCATATGATCTCAGTGATGCCAGAGTGGGATGGGATAAGCAGGGCAGGAGAAGTCTGCCTTAGAATTAGGTTCTACAGATGTGCAAAGGCTATAGGGAAGAAGAAAACCAAAGATAACTTCAAGAAATGTTTTGATGGTGTACAGCAACTCACCTACCTACAAATAAGTTCTGTTCCAAGAGTGTGTTCGTAAGTCCGATTTGTTTGTAAATCCAACAAAGTTAGCCCAGGTATCCAACTAACACAATTAGCTGTAAGGTACTGTTCTGTAGGGAGATCCAACCAGTCCACCCTAAAGGAGATCAGTCTTGGGTGTTCATTGGAAGGGCTGATGTTGAAGCTGAAACTCTACTACTTTGGCCACCTCATGCGAAGAGCTGACTCACTTGAAAAGACCCTGATGCTGGGAAAGTTTGACGGCAGGAGGAGAAGGGGACGACAGAGGATAAGGTGGTTGGATGGCATCACCGACTCAATGGACCTGAGTTTGAGTAAACTCCGGGAGCTGGTGATGGACAGGAAGGCCTGGCGGGCTGTGGTTCATGGGGTTGCAAAAAGTCGGATATGACTGAGCGACTGAACTGAACTGTTCTGTAACAGGTTTATAATACTTTTCACACAAATAATACATAAGAAGCAAGCACACAAAAAAGAAAACGTTTTTAACCCTACAGTAGAGTATCCTGAAAAGTCCGAACATCAGCTGGCACACAGGGGCTGGCATCTAGCGCATGGGCAGGAGGAGTCATTAACTGGAAGATGCGAAGTGGGAAAGGGTGGAGCGGAAGGATCATCAGCGATGCGAGACCGAGGGCGAGCTGCGGCCTCCCTCACGCCAGATGCTGATGGAATGCACATCCGCACCTTTGAAAACGTGTAGAGGACTTACTGTGCAGAGTGTTGTGAGAGAGGAAATGGGAACATTAGGGGACTGTCATGAATGCCCTCAGCATATACTTCATGGCTGGAGGTAATGCCCAAATCTGGGGCTATGGTCAGTGAGGGCTCAGACTGTGGGTTTGCAGGGGATTGAAAAAGATTCAGAACAGCTGCTCTGAGGAATAAGGCACGAAGTTAACAGGGAATTAAAAGGAGTTCTTCGGTGTAACAGTGAGAGCCCAACTGAAAATCCGTTTGCATGTACACTTCAAATCAACACTGTTAGAAAGTTTTGGAGAAATGTTCCAGCAACATTCAACAACTGTCAAAAGACAATTAGGTAAAGGGGAAATTTCAAAACTGACTAGACATTTAATATTAATGAACTGTTTGAGTTTGATAATTTATGTGTTCTTAAATGCCGTTATTTTTAAGAGAATAATATTGAAGCAATGACAGGTGAAATGATCCATTATATGTGATTTTCTTCAACTTAATTCAGCAGTAATGAGAGGTATGGAGGAAACGAAATTGAATACAAGTTAATAATTAATGAAATAGGCTAGTGGGTGCATGAGGAATCATGTTGTTCACTTTTCTGTTACACATGTTTGAAATGTTCCAGAGCAAGATGATACGGAATCAAGGACTTAACTTTTACTCCATCCAATTCCATCTTCTTCTCACTCTTTTCCATCTTTACCTTTTAAATTCAGATATTATCCTTGCTAAGTTTTCCCTTTATCTGTTTATTTATTTTATGCATTTGTCTGTGTCTGGTCATAGTTGTGGCACTTGGGACCTTTAGTGGCAGCATGTGAACACTTAGCTGTGGTATGTGCGATCTAATTCCCGGACCAGGGATCAAACCTCAGGCCCCGTGCACTGGGAGCATGGAATCTTAGCCACTGGACCACCAGCAAAGTCCCTCCCTTTTATTTTTGTACTCCTTCTTCCTAAATCACTCTTCAGTATTTCCTTTGCTTCCACAACTATCTGTCCCATCTCTCTGAATCTGGGATCTGCCATTTTCTAATGAAGTGAATTAACTTCTTATCTATAAAATCCAGTCAATAATTCTTACCCTACAGGATTGCTTGGAAAACTAAGATGATGTATATCAAGTCCTTAGAAAGTGGCCCGCTGTAAAGGATCGTACACATTACAAGCACGTGGCAAAGGATCATTAAATACTTGCTATTATTCATGCAAGCAGATCAAATCAGTCAATTGAAAAGGAAATCAGTCCTGAATATTCATTGGAAGGACTGATGCCGAAGCTGAAGCTCTAATAATTTGACCACCTGATGTGAAGAACTGACTCACTAGAAAAGACCCTGCTGCTGGGAAATATTGAAGGCAGGAGAAGAAGCAGATGACAGAGGATGAGATGGTTGGATGGCATCACTGACTCGATGGACATGAGTTTGAGTAAGCTCCAGGAGTTGGTGATGGACAGGGAAGCTTGGCGGGCTGTGGTTCATGGGGTTGCAAAGAGTTGGACATGACTGGGGGACTGAACTGAACTGAACTATTAATGAAAATATGGGTGATAATGTAAACTTGAAAGATAGACATTTTTGTTATATTTGAAGAAAATTTGAGCATTCCAAATTTAAACAAATGAGTAAAACATTTCACATGTTTCAAGCCATGTTTTCTTAATTCATAGATTGATTATAACCAAATACTCCCAATAATTAAAACAACAGCTACAATAACAAAACTTTCTGTTCCTGCATTATATTACATTATTACATTATATTCTTTTTTTAATTTATTTTTTATGGAAGGATAATTGCTTTACAGAATTTTATTGTTTTCTGTCAAACCTCAACATGAATCAGCCATAGGTATAGATATACCCCCTCCCTTTTGGACTTCCCTCCTATCTTCCTCCCCATCCCACTCCTCTAGGTTGATACAGAGCCCCTGTTTGAGTTTCCTGAGCCATAGAGCAAATCCCATTGGATATCTGTTTTACAAATGGTGATACAGGTTTCCATGTTACTCTTTCCATACATCTCACCCTCTCCTCCCCTCTCCCCACGTCCATATGTCTGTTCTCTATGTCTGTTTCCCCACTGCTGCTCCATAAATAAGTTCTCCAGTACAGTTCTTCTGGATTCCATATATATGTGTTAGAATATGATATTTATCTTCCTCGTTCTGACTCACTTCACTCTGTATAATAGGTTCTAGGTTCATCCACCTCATCAGAACTGACTCAAATGCATTCCTTTTAATGGCTGAGTAATAGTCCATTGTGAACGGAAAGAGTAATGTGAAAACTTACATTACCATATGTAAAATAGACAGCCAATGGGGATTTGCGGTTTGGCTCAGCAAACTCAAACAGGGGCTCTGTATCAACTCAGAAGGTTGGGATTTGGAGGGAGATGGGAGGGAGGTTCAAAAGGAAGGGGATATATGTAAATACCAGGACTTCCCTCGTGGCTCGGATGGTAAAGCGTCTGCCTGCAATGTGGGAGACCTGTGTTTGATTCCCGGGTCAGAAGGATCCCCTGGAGGAGGAAATGGCAACCCATTCCAGTATTCTTGCCTGGAAAATCCCATGGTCAGAAGAGGCTGGTAGGCTATAGTCCATGGGGTCACAAAGAGTCAGACATGACTGAACAACTTCACTTTCACTTTCATATGTATACCTATGGCTGATTCATGTTGAGGTTTGACAGAAAAAAAAAACAAAATTCTGTAAAGCAATTATCCTTCAATAAAAAAAAAAAAAAGAATCCATCTGCCAATGCAGGGGACACAGGTTCGATACCTAGTCCAGGAAGATTCCACTTGCCTTGGAACAACTAAGGCCATGTGCCACAAGTAATGGAACCCACGCTCGGGTTAGGAGAAAAGATGCTCAGGGAGGGTCTGTAGGCATCTACGTCCCCCGTCCAAGTGGGCTGGGATCACTGACCTGCAACCACAAGCTCCTTCCTAGATTGCATTCTTGAGCAATAATTATGTCTCTTGAATGTCAACAATTAAATAACTTGACGTAAAAAAAAATATCACATAGTGTTGCAAAAATGCTACAGGTCCTATTTATCCAATAATAATCTCTATTTGAATAAGAAATTTGAATATCAAGGAGTTTTACATAAAAGTCATGAACTATTGCAGTAGCATTTTTGTATTCACTGTAAGTCTTCCTGTGTCTTTACCCTGTAGTCAAGTTATATGAACTTAATCCCCTGTTTATTTAACTCTACTGCTCTCTTTTCTCTCTTGGAGAATTTTTTTTTTTTTACCACTAGCTTCTGAGAACTGTGTATTATTTTTTACTTTGATGCCTGAAAATTGAAAGACAGCATACCTTTGGTGGTAGGGAACAGTCATTCTAAAAGCTAAGAGACAGGGGAATAACTAATTTTCAGGGTATCATCAACCTCAATTGAAAACAATTAGCCACATTACTTAGAATATTTCCTGAATAATTTGTCTCCCACACATCCAAGTTTCTTAAGTATTCTGAACACCTAATGATACTCATTCTATATATATAAACAATATTTAGATACAAAGCAGTGAATGTTTATCAGTTGGGCTACAAATACGAGACACAAGTTCCCTATTTTATTAGCATTTCCAAGTCTTCATTAATATGATTAAAATCTCATTGTGAAAATCTTCACTTTCTCTGCTAGGAAAATTCTAAAGTATAGTTTATTTTCCTTCAGTAGGTTCATAAAAAGGGTCTTGTCATAATTCTAGGTTGAAAGTCTGTTTATTATGTATACTACATCTGAACATTGAGGTTTTATTAAAATAAAACTGCCTTTATCAAAAGCTGAGATAGCCACATTTATTCCAGCCACTTTCATTAAGTTAAGCCAGATTGTTTTATCCATAAAATTAAGGAAGATCCATGTCTTTACATATGACCTTTGATTAATATTCTACATGTTACTTGAAAAATAAAATATTTTATATAAATATATCCTTTAGCAGCTCTTAAAGCTGTAAATATTGGCAAAATGGGAGCTAATGATTAAAGAATAGGAATAGAATGAGATGAGGAAAAAAACTGTACAAAAATTCTCTTGAATACATTAAATTTGCTTACTATACCAAATTTGTCAAATGACATTTGAAAGCCATTTAAACTTCAAATATTTCCAAAGGTCAAATAATTTCATCTTTTAGGACACAAATAATATTTTAAAAGTACTTCCATTCTAAGAAAATTGAATGTGGAGTTTCAATCTGGGCCAGTGAAATATTTTTGAAAAAAATTAAACATGCCTGTGAATTTAGGTTTCTTGAGACTTCATTTCTGAAAACAGATCAAATGGCAAAAGAAAAGTACACTGGATAAGCATTAATAGGTTCAGATAATCATAGGGGAAGAAAAAATTATCCAAATCATTACAATGTAAAGCAGTTCAATAAGAAATCTAACCTTCAGCTTTTATTATTGAGCTGATCAAAGGCAACAGAAAGCCTCCTGACTGATAAGAGAACCAAAGGAATCTGTCCTCCGAGAGGAGGATAGAAAGGGGTGTGCAGTGAATTTAACTATCTGATAGGAAAGAACACTGTCAATGACATATTTGGTTTCAAATTAAAATTAAAGAAATGAAAGTTTCATGAGTATCAGAGAAGATCTCCAGCCCCACTTTCTCAGAGAGGCTAATTATTCAGGTAAAAGATAATCTCATGGGTTTTTAGACTTAATATTAGATCGCCTTTTTTTTTCACATTGAACTCAAACTTCCTAAATAAAATTTAGGAGAATTTCTTTCAATTTTAGTGTCTGGGTCAGAAAGTAAACAAACAAGTAGACAGCAATATTCTTATGACATGAAAAAATTTATAAAGTATGCTTCATAATTATACACACACACAGGGAGAGAGAAAGAGAATGAGCAAGAGAGACATGGTCTGTCTCTTTCAACCACCTGGGGAGGAATGATTTTTTATAAAAACAGACTAAAAAAGGGAAAACTTGCAATAATTTCAGTTATGGCAGGGACAATGGCATTTTTTCTTTTATCCTGTTGTATGCATACTTTTAGAAACTGAGATGTTATTTACATAATGTATATGTTATATGCTTATAAGTAAGGAATGTTCTCCTACTATACAAACTGCCATAAGAGCACGTTTTTAGAAAAGATCGTTTTCCAAAAAGCAGTGTGAAGAATGTAGTCTGAACGTAGAAGGACCAACTAGAAGTCTGCTGTAAAGGTTCAGAATCTGATTGGCAACAGGGATCATATCAATGTCTGTCAAGAAAACATTTCCCTAGGAGTTTTCAATGTTGAGAAATTAAAGAAAAGACTATTTACAGAAGTGTGGGCACAGTTAAGTAAACTGACTGTAGAGACCCAAGTCTGTCACTTAAGGGGAAGAGAGAAAAGGGGAAAAACAGAAAACAAACTTCTTAATCAAAAGGGTTGGTGCACTGTTGTTGATTTAAAAAATAAAATCAAATCCCCACTTTCTCTTTCTTTATCAAAATCTAACTCCCCTCTCAGAAAACGAACTTTTTTCCTTCCAGCACCTCCCGTCAACTGGATAGTGGGGTACACAAGGAGAAAATACTTCTGGACAACTTGCAGGTTTCTGGATTGAATGACTGAGTGGCTGATGTCGTCAGTGACAGACACCGGCAGATGGGAGGTTGGAAAGGGAGAAGGTTGGCTTTGGGTCTGTGGATTGTCAACCATCTATGACACAGCTACGTGGAAACCCTTACAGCCTGCTGGTTGTCCAGAGAAAGCTCCTGGCCTTCAAATTCGACAGATTTCCCCCCATAAGTCAGACTATTTAAGAATACGTAATTTATAAAATCAAATGTAAACTCTTTACAGTGGCATGCGGAGTCTGTCTTCATTTCAGGCCTCACTGCATCTTCCATGTTCCCTGCGATTCCTTCTGTCTAAATCCCCACCTTCTCTTTATCAAAATCCAACTCCCCTCTCAAGGCCGAGTTTACCTGCAGGCCTCTTTCACAAGGCTGCTGCTGATTCCCTGAGCCTGCATCAATACCATCCTAATGTATGCTCCACCTATGTTTTTTAATACATTTAGCACAGCATTTATTTCATCAGCCTTGTTGCTCACTTACTACTTTCAAGGGAGTAATAAGCTAGGGGAGAGTGGGGGAAATGTACCCCATCAACTTAACAATACAACTCAATAAAATTTATTAAATTATTCAAGCTATTTCTCTGAAGCATCAATTATGGTTATTTTCAAATAGTAAACAAGCCAATGTTTTTAACTGAATATTTACACTTCTTATTTTGAATTCCTAAAAATTTCCATTATTTTTCTAAAGAAACTGTTGCTGTTGTTCAGTTGCTCAGTCATATACAATTTTTTGCGACACCATAGACTGCAGCACGCCAGCTTCCCTGTCCTCACTGTTTCTGGGAGTTTGCTCAAAGTCATGTCCATTGAGTCGGTGACTCCATCCAACCATCTCATCCTCTGCCATCCCCTTCTCCTCCCACCTTCAATCTTTCCCAGCATCAGGGTCTCTTCCAATGAGTTGGCTCTTTGCATCAGGTGGGCAAAGTATTGGAGTTTCAGTTTCATCATCAGTCCTTCCAATGAATATTCAAAGTTGAATTCCTTTAGGATTGACTGGTTAGATCTCCTTGCCATCCAAAGAACTCTCAGGAGTCTTCTCCAACACCGTAGTTTGAAGGCATGAGTTTTTCAGCGCTCAGCCTTTTTTATTGTCCAGCTCTCACATCTGTACATGACTACTGGAGAAACCATAGCTTTGACCATATGGACCTTTGTATGCAAAATAATGTCTCTGCTTTTAAATACACTGTCGAGATTTGTCATAGCTTTTCTTCCAAGGAGCACGCCTCTTTTAATTTCATGGCTGCAGTCACCATCTGCAGTGATTTTGGAGCCCAAGAAAATAAAATCTGTCACTGTTTCCATTGCTCCTAAAGAAACTTTCTCAGAAATCTCTCGACACTTTTCATTTACAATTTAGAGTCTGTGAGGGAGGTAGGCTGGAGCACGTGAACTGATGGTACAACTGTGTTATTGGTCTTCTCTTTCTGGGAATTATTTTATGCATGTACACCTGCATGAAATAGCTAGAAGGTGCCTAAAGGTCATCTGCCTGCTGTTCAAATGAAGTATGTCCTAAAACTTATCCTAAATGGCACAGGTAATAAAGATAGAAAAAGCAAAGAACAAAAAAGCCTCTTGATGAAAGTGAAAGAGGAGAGTGAGAAAGCTGGCTTAAAACTCAACATTCATAAAACTAAGATCACAGCATCTGGCCCCATCATTTCATGCAAATAGATGGAGAAATAGTGGAAACAGTGACAAACTTTATTTGTCGGGGGGTGGGGAGGCTCCAAAATCACTGCTTATGGTGACTGCAGCCATGAAATTTAAAGACGCTTGCTCCTTGGAATAAAAGTGATGACTAACCTAGACAGCATATTAAAAAGCAGAGACATTACTTTGCCAACAAAGGTCTGTCTAGTCAAAGCTATGGTTTTTCCAGTAGTCATGTATGGATGTGAGAATTGGAGTATAAAGAAAGCTGAGCACCAAAGAATTGATGCTTTTGAACTGTGGTGTTGGAGAAGACTCTTAAGAGTCCCTTGGACTGCAAGGAGATCCAACCAGTCCATCCTAAAGGAAATCAGTCCTGAATATTCATTGGAAGGACTGATGCTGAAGCTGAAACTCCAATACTTTGGCCACCTTATGCAAAGAACTGACTCACTGGAAAAGATCCTGGTGATGGAAAAGATTGAAGGCAGGAGGAGAAGGGGACGACAGAGGATGAGATGGTTGGATGACATCACCGACTCAATGAACATGAGTTTGGGTAAACTCCAGGAGTTGGTGATAGACAGGGAGGCCTAGTGACTGAGCAACTGAACTGAATAGAATATAACGTAACATGGAAGGTATTAGTAAGAATCATCCTTCCCAAAAAATTAGTTGGGCTGGATAAATAGTATTTTCACCTCAGTGGCACCAGCAACAAAAGCTGAAGATCATGGATATTAAAAAGTATTTATTTAAGATCACACATAAGTGATAAAGCTGCAGCTAGAACTGAGTTTTCTTCTAGTTCAGTAGTCTGCCATCAGGCCATATGACCTCAACCCACTGCCTGAGTCAGGGGGAAATGTGTATCCCTGAGGAGGTTCCAGAACATGGTGACCATCCCTGGGTAGAGTTCAGTTTGGTCCCAGATGTGTGGTTAATGCCTCATCGATAGTGAAAGGCAAAGAATACTTTGATGCAGAGTCCCATTCTTGAAATACAATTGTACCCCATTTTTTGAATCTTGACTAAAAGTTCTGACAATCCCCACAATATTATCATTGGATTAAGCTAGTATCAAATTCTACTTGGTCTCTACACTCTATTTATAGCTATGTCTGAGCCACTATGGGACAGAATCTTCATTGGAGAGATTCTACTCCAAACATGTATAAAACCCAACTGACAGCTATCAGAATGGCTATCATCAAAAAGACAACAAGTTAACAAGTGTTGGTGAGGATGCAGAGAAAAAGGAAATCCTGTGAAGAGATGGTGGGAATATAAATTAATGAAACCACTATGGAAAATAGTATGGTGGTTTCCCAAAAAATTAAAAATAGAGCTACCCCATGATCTACCAATTCATCCAAAGAATACAAAAAAGAATAACTCAAAAGGACATCCATATCCCTATGTTCCTCACAGCATTATTTATAACAGTCAAGACACGGAAACAACCTACACATCCATCTGGAGATGAATGGGTAAAGAGGGCGTGGCATAAAAATAACAGAGAAGCACTAACTCAGCCATAAAAAAGAATGCAATGATGCCACTTGTGATAACACAGAGGGACCCTAAGGGTATTACGCTAAGTGAAATAAATCAGACAGATAAAGACAAATACTCTGTGTCTTGACTTACATGTGGACTCCAAGAAAACAAATGAACATAACCAAATAGAAACAGAGTCATAGATACAGAGAACAAACAGGTGGTTGCCAGAGAGGTGCGGGTTGAGGGCAAGAGAAACACAGGTGAGGGAGACTGAGAAGTATAAACTTTAAATTACAAAATAAATGAGTCACAGATATGAGATGTACAGTATGGAGAAAATAACTGATAACTATATAACATCTTTGAATGGTGACAGATGGTGACTAGATTTACCATGGTGATTATTTTGAACATATAGAAATATCAAATCATGGATTCCCTGATAAGCTCAGTTGGTAAAGAATCCACCTGCAATGCAGGAGACCCTGGTTCAATTCCTGGGTCAGGGAGATCCGCTGGAGAAGGGATAGGCTACCCATTCCAGTATTCTTGGGCTTCCCTTGTGTGACTCAGCTGGTGAAGAATCCGCCTGCAATGTGGGAGACCTGGATTTGATCAATGGAGGATCCCCTGGAGAAGGAAAAAGCTACCCACTCCAGTATTCTGGCCCGGAAAATTCCATGGACTGTATAGTCCATGGGCTCAAAAAGAGTTGGACACAGATGGGTGACTTTCACTTTCATGCTATGTACCAGCAATGTACTATGGTACAATGTGCTATGTACCACTACCATAGTGTATTAGGCCAATTATGCCTCAAAAACAAATTCATAGAAAAAGAAATCAGATTTGTGGTTACCAGAGGTGGGAAGTGGGCTGTGAAGAGGGAAGGAGAAACTAGATAAAGTTGTCAAAAGATACAAACATTCAGTTATAAGATAAACAAATATAAGGGATATAAGGTACAATATGATAAATATAACTAAGACTGCAATATATTATATGAAAGGTGTTGAGAGTAAATCCTAAGAGTTCTCATCTCAAGCGACACTTGTGTCTATATGAGATGATGGAAGCTTACTAAATTTACTGTGATCATCATTTCATGATGCAAATACACCTTAAACTTATATGATGCTGTACATAAATTCTATCTCAGTAAAACCGGAAAGAAAATGTATATAAGCTCACTCTGGATGCTTTCCAATACATGAGATATGTCTCATAAATATGTATCATAAATTATATGAGATACGCAAACTATGGCTAGATTTTTGTCTTTATATAGCTGACGAGCGGTTATTTGAAAAATCCATCTCACTAATGAACTTAAAAATCAAGTAATCAGAATATATCGTATGTTCATCCATGCTAAAAATATATAGAATATTTAAATGAGATAGGTTTCAAAGTGTTTAAAGAAGTTCTACTTCATGGTGGCAGGACTGTGCTTTGAAGATATTCCTGAAAACGGAAGAGTCTTGCCAGGTAAGGAACTGTACTGAAAAGATGTAAGTAGAATAGCTCAAAAAAAAAAAAAAATTGCTTAGTTCCTAATGAAGAAATGGAGAAACAAAACAAAGTGGGATGAAGAAATAAGCAATTTGAAGCTGAATGAAATCAATAATTACAATTCCTATTAATAGGATATCTTTTACCAGCATCCTTGCCAGCATTTGCTAGATTTTTTTCCCCCTCAAGAAATGCCAAGAAGGCAGAGAGCTCCATTTGGTCAATAAATGAGGTAGCAACAGTTGTATTTCACAAGTGTTAAGTCCATTTAATTTTTCTTCCTCCAAATTTTGGTAAAGGAGAGCCTTAAATAAATAATGGTATTTTTTTTTAAATCCCTCAAGTGGATTTTCTTTCATGACAGGTTCTATGTCACATCAGCTCAATGTCATTCCTTGAATAAAAATCAAATGGCCACTCAAGCTAAATAAGTTATCATAACACTTAGGTCATTATGTCTCTCTTCTGTGTGTGTGCCTAGCCGCTCAGACATGTCTGACTCTTAGCAACTCCATGGCCTGTAGCCTGCCAGACTCCTCTGTCCATGGGATGCTCCAGGCAAGAATACTGGTGTGGACTGGACTGTCATGCCCTCCTCCAGGGGATCGTCCCAAGGCAGGATTGAACCCAGGTCTCCCACATTGCAGGCAGATTCTTTAAACTTCTGAGCCCCAGGGAAGCATGTCTCTTCTGAGATTTCTTCAAAATTGAACACATTCTCAGAAGTTTGGTCCAGTATTTAACTGGAATCTTGCATAGAATTTTTAAAAAACCATTTTTGAGCAAAGGCATGAATTAGGTCAACTCTGCCCTCTTGAAGTGTTTTCAAGCTGTGAGATTCTATGCTTATTAAAAAAGAAACTTCACATTTCACAAAAGATTCCCTATGAAAATATCACCAAGAATTCTCCCTTACTTCCTCCCTCTCATGCCATCAGCTCCTCATGAGACCGGTTAATGAGACATTAGGCACGGAAGTTGAAAGTCAAGATCAAATGGGAGTAAAGAGAGTAAGGAACTGAAGAGAATATCACGGGGCTATGATGTCATCCAGAAATGTTAGCCACATTGGACATCTTCTGCTTATATATTTCAGCAACACTGAACAATGCTTTGGAGTTGTTTGGTTGTTTTCCATGGTAACAAGTCCAAAGGATTGAAATCAGCATATAAAATTATATGTCTAAGAAAAATAATACATTCTTAAATAGCATTAGATTAAATAAAACAATGATGGGAATAATCATTTAATTTAATTGAAATATAATAAGACTAATCTAGACAATGGCTTTATGCCACTGAAGAAATGACAAAAAAGGCTGAAAAGTACGTCTAACACTTGTTTTTTGCTGTTAACCATCACTTAAGAAAAGGCACTGTCTGAAATGGAATGCATAGCTCATACGAAAAGTAGACTTTCTCCACATAACTGTAATGAGCTTTATAGTTGATAGTCCTATTTACCCTAAACACATTACAATAATAGAATAAAATGGAAATGGGCACTTCATAAAACAGGATGAATTTTAATATAACCAGAAAAGAATGTCTAATCAAAAACGCTCTTACATACACATTGAATGAATGAGATTTCATAATACTTGCCATACCTGTAAATGGATGTTTCAGTATGTTGTTATTTAGTCATAATATTTTAGGAAATCTTAGATAATTCTTAGCAACATCGTATCAAATCATTATAGATGTAAAATCACCTATTAACTGTAGGAATAACCAATAATTGTTTTGCTTCTGACTCTAAATTCTACTAGATCGAGTTCTAAGTTTAGAAAGATTTTTTCTTAATTAAAATTTAGATGATAAAATCAGATAAAATAGATAAAGCAGTGTAAGCAGCTTCTGGCAGGAAAGAGCTCTTTGCCGAAAGAGTTCTCTGCATGCACCCCCTTTTGTCTTGTCACTAACCTCACACCAGGAACCTCAGTCCTCTGCTTATCTCAGTCTTAAGCACATTTCTCAAATATTAATCACATGAACCTTGCCCAATCTGTTCCATAGATGAAAGAAGTAGAAATGAAGAGTAAGTAATTAACAGATGACCAGATCACTTCTCCAGCTTCCCCTTCAGTAATCTCGAGAAATAAACTATGTACACAAGATAGCAACTAAAGAAAGATCCCAAGCAGGTGACAAGCCTGGCCACGGGGAGGGATGGCAAGGACTCTCATTCTTATCCCAGTGATTCACCGAGATCATCCCCCGTTTTTCCCTTTAAGAACTTTCATGGTCAAGCAGACTCTTTACAGTTGGTTTTTGGGGGACATGAGTCTGCCTTCTCCCCAGCAATCTGATTAAAGGCAACTTTTTTCTATCAATCTCTCTGTCTCTCTCATTGATTTTTCAGGGGCAAGCAACAAGCCTGAGTCCGTACCAGTCACCAGCTTCATTCAGCCCATGTGTGTTACCAATACAGGCTCGTTGTCACAGGTTCTGCTCCTTTTATCTGCTCTTAATCGAATAAATGACCAAGCTTATTTCTAAATACAACCAGACATTCTGTACTTTGTGGGCTTTTGAAAATCCTGTTTAAATGGAATTCCGGTTCTCTGTAGAGATAAAACAGGAAGGTCAGATCAAACAAGGGCCTGGAATTTTTAATCTAGTTCTTTCAGCACAAAGACACACACACAGAGCTTCATCTTCGGACAAGGGAGGAAGCTCTTTTCTGAAGAGAGGACCCCAGGCACCTGGTCTTCGTGGAGGCAGCTGTGAGAGGCACTGCTGGAGCCCACAGGCATTTCCATTTGGCCCCAGGCTTCCACGTTTGCTGTCCTTTTCTCCACCTCTCCCATAGGGAGGAAGCACAGAACTCCACTCGCGGGAGGGACGGAGACCAGGGTGGGCAGCATCAGCCACTCCGCAGCTCTACCCCCCTACCTCCTAGCAGTTGTGGCCTCTGGAGGGGTCTTTTCCAGGCCTCTCCAGAATGTCCTTCCTTTTCCTTACAGGTCAGTAACCTCCCTTCCCCCACCCACCACTCCTTCCCTCATTTTCTCTCTCTTTTTAAATGGAAGGACAGCTGATTTACAGTGTTTCGTTTGTTTCAGGAGTTCAGCAACGTGATTCAGCTGTATTATCTTTTTCAGATTCTTTTCCATTATAGATTACTATAAGATGTTGAATATCGTTCCCTGTGGTATACAGTAGATTCCCTGTTTATCTGTTTAATAACAGTGTGTGTATATGTTAACCCTAAACTCCTAATTTATCCCTCCCCTTGGTAACCATAAATTTGTATTCCGTGTCTGTGGGTCTATTTCTGATCTGCATATAAGTTCATTTGTATCCTGCAATCTGACTCTTGGGCTTATATACAGAGAAAACTATAATTCAAAAAGCTACACATACCCCAACATTAACTGCAGCACTATTTACAACGACCAAGACATGGAAGCAACCTAAATGTCCAGGGACAGATGAATGGATAAAGATGTGGTACAAAAATACGGAACCGGAATACTACTCAGCCATAAAAAAGATGAAATAATGCCATCTGCAGCAACATGGGTAGACTGAGAGATTGTCACACTAGGTAAATAAAGTCAGAGAAAGATAAATCTCATATATGGGGGATCTCTCATTTTCTCGGTGTCTCTGTTTTCCTCTTTCTTTGTTCCCTTGAATATATATTTTCCTTGCTCCTTTTTACTGCTTGGCTTCTTTAAAAGTTAGTCTTTGGCTCCCACAACCTCCCTGCCAACGCTGGCTGGCGTGAGGCTCCTAGGCCAGAGCCCACTCTGGCTCCCACTCTGCTGGCCCCACAGCTTTAGCACTAGAGGAATCTACAGAATCAGCCTTCTGAACTTAGGTCAATGTTTTAACAGTCAGAATCTATTTGGCCCATCCATGGAACAAACTAGAACGGGCAGAGTCATTCATTATCCATCTGTTTAGTTTTTAACTAAAGTGCACTGAGCTCTCATGCTTTGACAGACCCTGCGAGGTATTAAACAGAGGCTGGAGGAGGGGGGCAGGGTACAGTGGAAGAGTGTTTATCTTAGAAAGGATTGGGGAGGCAATCATCTAGGTTAGAACAATAAATAATCTTTGGACAACAGTCCTTCTAGGTAGAAACGATAACTTCTATAAATCCATTCAACAAAATACCTTAGGACTTTTAGACAATGATGCTACTCACTGCTTTGGGACAAGTTTTGTTTGCTCAGGTGGACTTGCTGATAACTGTCTGCATGTCAGCACATGTAGGGACCATCACTCCTTAACACTGTCAAATATTTGAGAAGACCAGCTAATCTGTAGACATTTTAAAGAGAGGGAAATAGTCTTTCATTTATGATTTTTTAAGACTATTGACCTGTTAAAGTTGGATGTTAAAAAATATGCAAACAAAGACTTTATTTGTGATTAGTCATAGGAGACTTCCCTTTGGGGCTTCCCTTGTGGCTCAGCTGGTAAAGAATCTGCCTGCAATGCGGGAGACCTGGGTTTGATCCCTGGGTTGGGAAGATCCCCTAGAGAAGGGAAAGGCTACCCACTCCAGTATTCTGGCCTAGAGAATTCCATGGACTATACAGTAACAAAGAGGTGGACATAACTGAGCAACTTTCACTCACTTCACATAGGAGACTTAAAATAGAAAGCAAATATCTTGCAACTTGGTGGCATCATAGTTCACTGGGGATTTTGTAAGGATTTCTGAGGCTAGAGGTCATGTAAAAATGCACCTCATTTTACTGCATTTTGCTTTATTGTACTTCAAAGATATTGTGGTTTTTACAAATGGAAGCTTCTGGCAACTCTGCCATTGAGCAAGTCTTTTTGTTGCTATTGTTGTTCAGTTGCTAAGTCATGTTTGATATTTTGCCTGGTGGCTGAGTTGCTAAAGAATCTGCGTGCAATGCAGGAGACCCTGCAATGCAGGTTCAATCCCTGGGTCAGGAAGATCCCCCAGAGAAGGAGATGGCTACCCACTCCAGTATTCTTGCCTGGAGCATCCCTTGGACTGGAACCTGGTGGGCTATAATCCAGGGGTCGCAAGGAGTTGGACATGACTGAGAGACTAACACACACATGAACTATAGCATAGCAGGCGCCTCTGTCCACTATCTTCCAGAGTGTGCTCAAATTCATGTTCATTGAGTTGGTCATGCTATTTAACAAAGTCTACTAGCATCATTTTTCTAGCAGCATTTCTCACTTTCTGGCTCTGTGTCATATTTTGGCAATTTTCACAATGTTTCAAGTATTTTCATTATTATTATATTTGTCATTCTGATCTGTGATTGGTGATCCTTGATGTTACTATTTCAAAAAGATGACAACTTGCTAATGGCTCTGGTTGATGATGGCTAGCATTTTTTAGCAATAAAGTATTTTTAATTAACATTAAAAAAGCAAATATCTTGACCAAATGGAGTAAGACAGTAACCATCTAGGGTGCCCAGGACAGTTTCAGCCTAACAAAGAACTCCTATCCTGTCACACCACTTAAGGGTTGACACTAATTCCTTAGTGAGGAGGAGCTAGGAAGTGACATTAGAACTTACTCTATATACACATGATCTGTAAGCATATAGAGCAATGATTCTAATATTCACCTAGAAATGAAATGTGACTACAGAGAGATACTCAAAGGAAAGAATAACTGAAAGTGTAATATCATGATAAATAGTATGCTATGGCATATTAAAAATAGATCAGTAGAAAGGAACAGAAAAAGTAAAGAAGAATGAGTTTTAAAATATAATCAAGAATCTATTAAAGGTGTTTTTCAGACAGTTAAGAAAGAACTATGTTATTACATTAGCAGAGTTAGGAAATTAAAAAAAAAATAAAGACTAATACTCTAAAAGAAAAATGATGAAAGCAAATCCACATGGTCAATACAGCGTAAGAGATGCAGTACAAAAATTCAATAACAGACAGTAATGCAAATCAAGCTATCATGTTTCACCTATCAGAAGTGACTGACAGCACTCCCTGTTGGCAGGTGGTGAGGAAAAAATCTCAATGGTCATATAAATTGAGACAATTTTCCAAAGTGACAATCTGGTGATGTTCTTTACAGTGAACAGGTTTGAGTACCAAACCACATCCACCAGACCAATTCCCTGGACTCATCCTGATGGAGATGGTACTCAAATGTAGAGAAGTATATGCACATATTTGACCCTTCACTCCCTGTGACAACACCCATCAGTAAGCAGTCTATGTGCCCAATAAATAACACGTCATTACAGTTACGGTACAGTCATATCACGGAAAACAGGGGAAAAAAATAAGCCAAGCTCCAAGCATTATGTAGGATATAAACCCACTGATTAAAATACATAGAAATATATACATAGGAAAAAACTACAATTATAATCACCAAATTTGTTTCAGGTTATTTTTATTGTCTTCTATCTTCCTCTTATTCTTCTGTGGTATTTATTGTAAGTGATACCAGTTTGTCAGGAAGCATTTAACAAGAGGCTTCCTGGGTGCTGTTTTGGATCTGTCAGGAACCCTCTGGCCCTTACTGATTCCTGAATATTCAGGAATTAAGAGGAGAGGCTCACCTTTCCCGGGGCAGAGGAATCCAGGCATTTCTCATTACGGTGATAAGTGCCCTCTTCCTTTTTATGAGCCATAATTGTTTGCAACTCTCTCTTAATAGGGATCATCTTATGTTTTGTAAGTCTGGAATTTTACTCTTTATCTTTGCTGAGAATAACTGCAGTATATATGCCCAAGCCATGTTGATTAAAACACATTTGCTCCATCAGAGCTTTGGTCCCCGTGTCTTTCTTTCTTTTCTCTCTCTCTCTCTCTATTTCTGGCTAATTCCTTGGAGCATGGAGGCCTGCTGAGCTCACTTTCTTGCCCGGGCTTTTAAGACCCTCTCAAGAAGGCACACTGTGGCTTCACCCACTCGAAAGGGTGCCCGGTGCCCACGTGCAGCAGCGTGAGCCCTAAGAACAGGGCTCTATTGACTTTCCACGTAAACCAGGGGATATCAGCCTCTTTCTCTCTCTTACTCTCGGAACCACCAGGTTCTGGTCCGTTAAAGGACCAACAAGCGCTATCAGCCTCTTTCTCTCTCTTACTTTCTTATCGTTGACTCTGGACCACCAGGTTCCGGTCCATTAAAGGACCAACACTAGTTCTTTTTTTTTGATTATCAAATGTATTTGTTTTAAATGTTTATGAAATCAAATAATATAATATTCACCTTTAATCATCTTGTTCTATCCTAGAGGCTGAAGTTGAAGAGTCCCTCAAGATTCCTGAGCATAGAGAAAACAAATACAGTACGTAGCACTCCTTGAAAAATTCTATCTTAATGAGACATTTCTGCCTGAGTAAGTGAGCTACAGGTTACATATATGTAAAATTTTGGACCTCACTAGTAGTGCTGATTTAGTCGCTAAGTCGTTTCTGACTCTTGCAACCCCATGGACTGTAGCCTGTCAGGCACCTCTGTCCAGGGGATTCTCCAAGCAAGAATACTGGAGAGGGTTGCCATTTCCTTCTCCAGAAAACTCTTCCTGGCCCAAGGATCAAACCTGGGTCTCCTGCACTGCAGGCAGATTCTTTACCGACTGAGCTATGAGGGAAGCCCATCATTAGTAGAGAACTAGGAATAAAATGAAAGGACAGTCTGACTCACTCACAAATAAAGGAGGTCTGCCTGGAATTCAATAGTTCTTTTAGAACCTACACAAAACTTTTGAAAATTGTTGAAAACAAGATAACTATAAGTATTAAGAAGGGCATGTAGCCTCTCCTATAATCATGGCAAATTGACAGAATTCTCAGACTATGATCACAATAGAGCTGAAGACAGAGATCACAGGAGACTTGGACATTCCTTCTAATGAATTTCTAGATAAGAAAAAATTCCATATAATAGACATTGGATTCATTAAATGTCTACTTTTGGAAGTCGCTAGAGTCAAAACAATGGAAATACGATTCAAGATTAATAGAGGTGAATTCATGATTTACAGATTCACAGCTCTGAAATAGAAGGCCAGGGTGCTTGGGGACACGGTCTTGTTTTTGGAGTCAGCCCTGGGGAGTAGCGTTATTCTATCTCTCACACCATGCAGTTGAATGTCAATGTCAGAGACAAGACGCAGACACAGGACACAATGTCTGACCGAATGAGGACTTCCCAGGTGGTGCCAGTGGCATAGAACCCGCCCGCCAAGGCCGGAGACATGAGACACGCGGATTCGATCCCGGGGTCAGGAAGATCCTCTGGAGGATGGCATGGCAACCCACTCCACTATTCTCACCTGGAAAACCCCATGGACAGAGGAGCTGGTGAGCTACAGTCCATGGGATCGCAGAGAGTCAGACACAGCTTAGTGACTAAACAGAAATAAGGTAACCTCTTAGCTGGGAGGTGGATGAAATAAGAAATATGAAAATAAATGTATGGTTACCATTGGGAAGTAAGGTGGGTGGGATAAATTAGGAGTCTGGGATTAACAGATAAACACCACTATATGTAAAATAGATAATCAACAAGGACCTCCTGTATATTACAAGGAACTCTAGTCAATACTCTATAACACTCTGTATGGGAAGACAACCTGAAAAAGAATGGATACATGTATATGTATAACAATTACTTTATTGGACACCTGAAGTTAACAGAGCATCGTAAATCAACTATACTTCAATATAAAACAAAAGACATAAGGAAGAATAATGGTAATAAACTATTTGAAATTTTTGTGCCTAAAAAGAAAAGAAAGAAAAAATTGTGTTGAAAGTGATTCAAGCAAATGATGGCAAATTCACAAATCATGAGCGAAAATGAAGTCGGTCTTAACTTCCCTAAATGAGAAAGAGCCAGGGATGGGAAGACAGCTGACCTCTTTCAACTTGAAATGGGGGCAGAGGAGGGATGACTCCTGGATGGAAAAATAGTCTGTCAACTTAGCTACTTGCTGTGCAAATGACATACCTGTCACTGAACAACATCAACCTGTCAAAGTGCTTAATTACCTTAAATTATTTTATAAATCTGATTAATAAAAATGTTCTGAATGTAAAATATTGACTTCTCTTCAAAGTCACTGCAAGGAAGAACTCAGTGCCTCAACAACCTAACTTCAGTCAGCAGCTGCTCTTTCTTTCCTTTATGTTCAATATTAAAGGGCTGAATAAAGAAAACAACGCTATTTTCAGAAGAACCTACAGAAGTTATTTTATAGACTTTCCATAGCAAGGCAATGCTGTGTTATTACATTAATAAAAAACAAAACAAAACAAAACAACAACAAAAAAAACTTCTCCCCTGAGTAAATAATGTGTTATATATTTTTTCCTCTGACAGGAAATTGTTTTTAATGTTTATTCATTTATTTGGCTGGGTAGGGTCTCAGTTGTAGCATATGGGACCTAGACCCCTGACCAGGAATCAAACCTGAGCCCCCTTCATTGGGAGCACAGAGTCCTAGCAGCCGGGCCCCCAGCTAAGTCCCAACAGGGAGTTCTTTCACAGAATGGCTTCAGGGGATATGATGATCAATCATCTACGTGCTTTATTGTAACAGGCTTTCACCATATTTGCTTCAAGAGGATAATAATACACTTTTTTTTTTAATTTTGAGCAACTTTGTAAACCTGGTAGTCTTACTGACTGAGAGCCTATACTGAAGTACATGTTTTCTCAATTCCCCAGTCCCCATGGTGTTTCCAGTCTAGGAAAACATAAATGCATTAAAATGAGAGCCAAAGAACTCAAGAATAGCCTAAAAAGCAGGATCAATATTAACTGAGTTCTGAGACATGTGTCATCTTTAACCTTTAGGCTTCTTCTTTGTAGCTTATTCAAGAATACTGATTTGGTGAGACACATAGGCGGATTCTCACTTCTTTCCACATATGTGTCAACAAAAGCTTTTGTTGCCGGGAACTCAGTAAATCAGTAAAGTTGACAAGTGTCAAAGAAGAGTCATGATCTATTGAAAAAATTTAAATTTTGACCTATGGTCGCCCTTTAATCTCCTAATACACAATTAGAGTTGCTTTGAATGTTGAATATTCCAGGGAGGTCACACGTGGGGTCCCTGCACCCCACATTTCCCAGCCATTCTTACCAGGTCAATGGGATGGCCCAACACAAGCATCAATTTTTGCATCTCTCAGTTCTTGCTAAAATAACTTATTTGGTTCATGCTGCCATTTAAGCTGAAAGCACAGTCAATTCAGCCTCCATAATCAAGCATTTTATTTGCTCTGTACATTTGTTATACATATACATATGTGTGTGTGTGTGTGCACACGGGCACGTGTAGTGTCATTGACATATGCCTTTTTCTCCCCTCAGTCATCAACATTTACTTGATTAACAGCAAAGACAGAATCTGTGGCACCAAAACTATTATTTTTATGAATGCTTCATCTGAGTATGTAAAAACAGAAGAAGTGTTTTATTTTTTGGTGTTTCTGGAAATATGAGAAGGAAATCCTGCCAACTGCTGACTTCACTCTTCAGTATCACTCTCATTTTCTTTCTGCCTCAATCTTCTTCAAGAATACCACGCTCCCATCAAGTGAACACTTTCTTTACACACTAAGATTGTGCACCACCACCCCTGCCAGGCCGTGAATGAGTAGTTTGAAAAGGGCCCCCAGAATTCTGCTCTGGGGCCACAGGGTGGGATAAGGCTGGGGACACCTCACTCTCTCCCCATCACTCCATCCACTGAAAGGCCATGATCTAAAGAGAGACAAGCTGTTCATTCCTGCTTTCAAGTTGTGCCTTAACCTGAAGTAGACTGTAATATTAATTGCATGAATAACTTTGTGTACATACTTGCACTGAACACATCAAAGGTGCATTTTCATAAAATTTTAGTTGATTTTAAATGTGATGCTGCATGTTGTAAGCATCTGTAAACTGTATATCATGAGATAAACTCTTTTAACCCGTTTCATACATCAGGCTTGACTTTTGTGTGTTTTAAACTGAATCATTTCATTCCATTGTGGTTAAAAAGTGTGCTGACAATCATTTGGCCCTTGGAGCTCAATTTATTTTGAGTTATGAAAGTCTGAGAATGAACATTTGAAAGCATTCAGTTTGGCAATTTTCACGAGCTTTTGAACAGAACACTGATAGACCTAGGTAAAGAAGGCACTGGATTATAGGGTATGACAAAGGACAAAACACACTGTATTACCTGGTATGACTAAAGATAAAATAAGCATTTTGAATCAGGCTTCAAGTTGCTGCATTTACTATTACATCCAAAATCCTCAGTGCAGGTTATAATTGCATGTGATTTCTAAGATGCCTAAGAGAGAAATGTTTGGAAAAACCTTGAACCAATTCTCCCATTTGCATAAATGTTGTATGTAAAGTTCATGTAAAATATCATAAGGCTTTTCTAATTTCTACTTTATCAGTTTATACCACTGATTTTGGGTTTCATGACAAATCAGAATCCATCTATTTCTCATTTTTATTTAAGAAATATGCTGTGTATTCACTGTACACAGATGCGCACAGGAGCCTGGAAGGTAACACTGAACAAACCTGGGAAGTTCAAGAAATGCTCAGCAGAGATGTGTTAACTAAAATGTAAAGGTTAAGGGGAAATCAACAGGAAAGATGACTATAGAAGAACAGAGGAGAGGGTCCCAAATCAGACCTGACTAGAGATTATGAAAGTCTGAAGTTGAGCAGAGGCACTAGAGGCAGAATGCTGGTGGAAGAACCAGTCTTGATAGAAATGTGTCTGGGGGCAGGGAAGTGTGGGGGAGAGGAAGGAGTTAAATCTGTTAATTTCAAGGCTATTACTTTGGGGTTTTTTTGTTTTAATTTTTATTTTGTATTGGAGTATAGTTGAGTTACTATTTTGGATGCATATGAGAAATGGAATATTTCCTGCCATGTCGGTAATCAAGGATTTCACAGTCATCAGCAATTGTGCCTCTCCACTGTGAAGAGGTGAGCCCTGAGGAAACTCAGGATGTGAAAATACAGGATACTGGCCCCAGATAGCTCCCCAGGATCAAAGGAATGACTTTAGGGAGCCCAGACTCTTGCATCTTCCCATACAGAGAAAAGCACTGAACTCCTTAACTTGACATATCTGGTTTTCATTAATTAACAGTAAATCTTTTGATGCTGAACCTGAAGCTCCAATACTTTGGTCACCTGATGCAAAGAGCTGACTCATTGGAAAAAACTCTGATGCTGGGAAAGATTGAGGGGAGGAGGAGAAGGGGGCAACAGAGGATGAGATGGTTGGATGGCGTCACCGACTCCATGGACACAAGTCTGAGCAAACTCTGGGAGACAGTGAAGGACAAGGAAGCCCGGTGTGCTGCAGCCCATGGGGTCACAGAGAGTCAGACATGAAAATCTTCTGATGTTCCCAACTACTTGCCCTTTGTTGCAAAATTCTATATATCCTAGTTTCCCCCTCACCCCCTCAGAGCAGTTTCTCAGCACCACCTGAAATGATGTTTCCCAGGCTACAGTCCTCATTTTGCCCCCAATAAACTTAACTAACAACTCTCACATTGTATGTTTTTTCAACACATGATAAGATGGTGATAGAGTCAGAGAGGCAGACACTCATCTGGGGAAGTACTAAGTATGGAAGGCTTGGGACACTCAGAGGGTGATGTCCTGAGATCTCCACTAGTCACATCACTTCATTCTTTGTGACCTTTGTCCCAAATCTTCACAAATGACCTACAAAGACCAGCCATCTCCGTATCTGAGTCTCTGCCAACTGTGAGCATCTCTGGGCCTGCTTCACACCTAACAGAGCCAGTGATGAGCCCCCACAGGCTCCTGGGCTACCTGCACTGAAGTGGGGTTGGCAGAAAACTCTTCTCTGAGCTGCAGACAGCTTGGCAGGAAAGAGCATCAGACAGGAGCAACAGGCAGGTTCAGCTATGCCAGAAGCTTCTGGTTCATTTCGGATTTAATTCCCAGGGAATACACAGGAAAACCATACTGGATCCTTAGAAACCCTATGTAAGACAAGAAGTTTAGCTAAATATCCAAAGGAGGAGGAAGAAAATATTAGCCACTCTAAGAAAGGCTACCCTGAGTAGAGGGTGGAAGGATATTTCCCTTATTCTGGTCTTCTCTTGGGCCCCAATAATTGATTGTTTTCCTTCAGTATGCTGTAATTATCACATCGAAATTCCATAACTTTCAAGGTTGCTAATTAGGAAAACAGTATAGGTACTATTTTTATTTCCTATGTGTCTAATCGCTATCTGCTTGCCAAAATCTTGCTGGCTGTGAACTGGCTGGCATGGGCCCTGCTTAATTCTTCTGGCAGATAGACGCCGTTTAATACTTCTTCTGGCAGATGCGTTGGTGTTAACTGACATGTCTTTTTTTACCGTCACGTTACCCTACTGGTCTAGACAAAAAGAAAATGACTGGAAGTTCCAGGATATTCACCAAATGAAAGCTTAAACACTTTGACCTAAATCTGACAGCTAACTTAACAGCTAGGTTTTCATGTTCTTTTGTCTTTTTCCAGACATCCACAGAATTTTTCACACAAAAATTATTACCAGAGTTTCTGTCAAAGGCTATAAGAAAAATGTGTGAGTCCTCTGTCCCTATATTCTATGTGTAGAGAACATAATAATATATAAGCACATGTCAGAAATTTTAATCTTAGCTAAGAGCTCTCCAACTTAAAACATTTAAACTACTCAGGATATACAGCTATGCAATCAGGCTTTTATTCTCAAGAAGAAGATTGCAAGTATCATTTTAGATTAATCGTGGTACCCAGAACTGTTGTCAATCTCTGGTCTCCCGACTTTCCAGATGCTGTTGTCAATGTTTTCTATTATCGGGTCACATGGCAGGTTACTCCGTTGCAGGGCAGCAGAGTCCTGCGTGGTAAAGCTGTCCTAGGTCTGCTGATGGGACTAAGTAACCTTCTGGGTCTCAGAGAGAAGACCTGGGAAGGAATGTAGCAGTAACGAGTAGGAAAGCAAGAGCAATAGAAATAAGAACCACAAAGATGAGAGGGAAGGAAACAGACATCTCACTAAATACTAACAGGATGGTGTCAAAAGTCATCTTATACTATTCTAGGCTGTACTGCTTCCATGTAATTTCTTAGACTCTAGACTTGATGATAATATTAAATTACGTTGAATTTTTAACAAATACAACTGATTTTTATTAAGGAAGATCTTTCCAAGCATTTGGGGTAACATATATAAATTCATAACAGGTAAATTTTCCTAATAATTACTGAAATGTGACTAAACACCCAAATATGTTTGTTGTTTTTATTCTATCAATTTTAGATTGATAACATTCTTAAATACAGAATAATTTTCCCTTGATATATACACAAACATATATAAAATAGATGAAACAACAAAGACCTACTGTGTAGCACAGGGAACTATATACAATATCTGGTAATAATCTGTAATCGAAAATGATATATATATATCTATATATATGTGTGTGTGTATACAAGATATATATATATATAATATCTTGTAATAATCTATAATGGAAAACAATATATATATATATATGTGTGTGTGTGTGTGTGTGTGTGTGTATACAAGATATATATATATATAATATCTTGTAATAATCTATAATGGAAAGCAATATATATACATATATATATGTGTGTTTGTGTGTGTGTGTGTATACACACACACACAATTGAGTCACTTTGCTGTACTCCTTAAACTAACATAACATTGTAAATGAACTATACTTCAATTTTTTTTTGATCGACATTTTTTTTAATGTATTTATTTTTAATTGAAGGACAATTGCTTTACAGTGTGTTGATTTCTGTCAAACATCTACATGAATAGGACACAGATGTACCTATGTCCCCTCCCTCTTCTTTTTTTTTTTTTATTTATTAGTTGGAGGCTAATTACTTTACAATATTGTAGTGGTTTTTTCCATACACTGACATGAATCAGCCATGGATTTACATGTGTTCCCCATCCTGAACCCCCCTCCCACCTCCCTCCCCATCCCATCCCTCTGGGTCATCCCAGTGCACCAGCCCCGAGCACTTGTCTCATGTATTGAACCTGGACTGGCGATCTGTTTCACCCTTGATAATATACATGTTTCGATGCTGTTCTCTCAGATCATCCCACCCTCACCTTCTCCCATAGAGTCCAAAAGTCTGTTCTGCACATCTGTGTCTCTTTTTCTGTCTTGCATATAGGATTATCATTACCATCTTTCTAAATTCCATATATATGCATTAGTATACTGCATTGGTCTTTATCTTTCTGGCTTACTTCACTCTGCATAATGGGCTCCAGTTTCATCCATCTCATTAGAACTGATTCAAATGTATTCATTTTAATGGCTGAGTAATATTCCATTGTGTATATGTACCACAGTTTTCTTATCCATTCGTCTGCTGATGGGCATCTAGGTTGCTTCCACAGACTTCAATTTTTTTAAATGGTTAATAAAAAAAAAGAAAAAAAAAACCTTCCCTGACTTCTGAAGCATAGTAGTAGACTGAATATGACTCAAATTTGATAGTATTTAAAGTACTGTAAGAGAGTGACAGTATTAAAGGTTGATTGCAGAGGCAGTTGATGTATCCTAGGGCCTTATGAGCCTTCGCTTATGCCCTTCTTTTGTATGGTTCTCTTGTGTTTCTCTTGCTATCAGGATGTCACGCTAACTCTCTCTCTTGACAGCATGGCTGCTTGTGTTCTAATTTAATATTTGTAATCTGATCTGGGTTTGTAAAGATTTAAGAGCTAATTTGAATTTTGTATAATATAAGGGACTCCCTGGGTCAGGAAGATTCCACTGGATTAGGAAATCGCAACCCACTCTAGTATTCTTGCCAGGAAAATTCCATGGATAGAGGAGCCTGGTGGGCTGTAGTCCATGGGGTCGCAAAGAGCTGTACATGACTGAGCAACCGAGCACGCACACACACAAGGGACTAAGAGGCCTGTTCCACCAAAAAGCTGTAGATTTGTCACATCTACTTTGGCTGTTCTAGGCTTGATTTCTTTATTTCTTGATTCTCTGCATCATTCTAGATGGGTGCTATAAATAGGCAGCCAGATCTGCAAAGGTAGCATGTTGGTGTGTAATTTAGTTTTAAGCAATCGATACAGTATTTTAACCAATGATTTTTTTTTTAGGCTTTGCCATGCTTATCTCTGGAAGGACTGATGCTGAAGCTGAAGCTCCAATACTTTGGCCACCTGATGTGAAGAGTTGATTCATTGAAAAAGATCCTGATACTGGGTAAGATTGAGGGCAAGAGGAGAAGGAGGCGACAGAGGATGAGATGGCTGGATGGCATCACCGACTCAATGGACGTGAGTTTAAGTAAGCTCTGGGAGACAGTAGAGAACAGGGAAGCCTGGCGTGCTGCAGTCCATGGGGTCACAGAGAATCAGACATGACTTAAAGACTAAACAGTAACAAATGTTTTCAGTTTTTGGTTTAAGAGCCCATTTTTCCCTAATTTAGATGCAACCTCTCTCAACAGAGACAACCATTACACACAACATTTACAACACACACAACCAAAAACTATGAACATGAACTTGGCATGTTTATTTTAGAATAAATGATGCCTTGATATTTGAGTATGTGTCAAAATTCTCTGGCGCAACAATCTTTAAACACAAACTGCCCTGAGACAATAAAAGCCAGAACCACAAGCTGGCACATCTACCTGAGAACAGAAAAAACAGACGTATATGATAAAAAGATAAGTACAAGTCTCAAGGAAGGACAACGTAGTAATGAACTGGACAGTGTGCTCAGCGTGTCTGACTCTTTGTGACCCCATGGACTGTAGCCCGCCAGGCTCCTCTGTCCATGGCATTCTCCAGGCAAGAACACTGGCGTGGGTAGCCGTTCATTTCTCCAGGGGATCTTCCTGGCCCAGGGATTGAACCCGTGTCTCTAGTGTCTTCTGCATTGGAAAGTGGGTTGTTTATCACTGGTGCCACCTGGGAAGCCCACAACACAGTATAATAGCAATTTTTGCAAGACTAAAATGAAAAAAACAGAAGGGATCTTAATGGGGTATCAAATCTGTCCCTTTACCTTCCCAAGAATATATCTGCCACAGGCAAACCAAAACTTCTCCTATTCAGGCTCAGCAGTGATCATCTCTTCAAATCCTCACTCATCCACACTTTGGATGTTACCGTGGCTGTTTTCCCACACCCCTTCTGAGTTACAGAGTCCAAGGCAATAAAGTATCTATGAATGCCCTGGCAATAATTTGGTTTTAGGCTTGGAACTATCATGCTAGCCTGGGTCAAATTACTTAACTTTTTGAAATGTCAGTTTCTTTATTTGGAAAATGGGAAAATAAAGCATACCCCAGAGTCTTTTCAAGGATGAAATAACAGTCTTTCAGGCATGTAGCATCAGACCTAACACATAGCAAAGGCTAGGTGATAACTGAGTTTGAATGCCAGGCAGTCGGGACCCAGGGCTCATGCCCATGTTCATGATCCCTGCCCTAAGCTGCCAAATACATTTGCATATTCTGAAGTTTCTTTCTGAAAGGTATCATACCAGATTTTACCCTGCTTATTCCCAATAGTTTTCTGGCCAAAGCCATTTTTCATTAGCAGCCCAATTCCAAGGGTCTACTGCTCTTTCTAATATGTCATCTATTGAAAACTGGAGATACAGGGTTTGTATTCTATTCTAGTAAAGAACAAAAATGTTAATTCAAACACCAGATGGCTAAGGCACACCTCTGTAGAGTTCTGTTTCTTATGTTCCCTAAGATGACACATATTTTTAATTAAAATCTCCTCAAATATGTTCTCTCAAATATAAGACACCTACATAAACTATATTGTATTTATACCATATTGGGCATATGTGCATTTTTTTTATTGGCAGACATCACAAATATGATATGTTACAGAAGGTAGATTATATTTCCCCAATTCATCTAATGATTATTGTCCTAAACAAAATCAAGAAACTCATTAGTATCCATGTAGACTACATATACCATCTATCGGGGGGTGGGGGGAAATTGCTTCTAGGACCTGGAGTTTGTAAATTCTGGGCAGATCTGTTGCTTCGTAAATTTAGATACAGGACACTGGGAAAGTTTTTAAATCAATGGACTGGAGGCCACTGGCTGCATACACCACAGCACTTACGGGATTCAAGTGCAGAAGACACACTATTAAATATGAGCCAGGAAGAAACTCTGCTCTCTCACCCTTAAATTAACCCCCAAACTAACAGACAAACGTAAATGTCCAAACGGAAAAAAACAGTCTCCTTCATGGAATAATTCAGCAGTACAGATTTCCAACCACTGTAAAACATATTGATTAAGGTTCAAATAAGGTGACACGAAACCAATTATTTTTTAGCACTTGTAACACTTAAAGTAATTTGAATGTCAAACCACTTCCAGAATGGAGAGGAGCAGGATGATCACAGGAATTAATACTGAGGCCTCACATATATTCACACGTGCACAAGAAAGGACTCTGAAGGTTCCTTGTATTTCTCTTCACATAAGTATTATCAAAGGAGAATCCTACATGCTAAACTTTAGAAGGATTTTTTTTTATAAAAAGTCACTTTCCATCTGCATCATTTTGTTCATATATTTGACCTTCAATTTAATTTAGAAATTGACTCCATATATAACCTGATTTAGTAGAAGAGTAACATTTTAATTGGTCCATAGATGTCGGGCATACATCATTGCTGGAAATGTGAAACTTGTGAGGCTGAGAATGTCTTTTAACAACCAGCAGCTGATTTGGCAAAGATCATCTCTAGAACCAAGATATAAAGTGTTAAGTTACTGAACTGACTGATATCAGAAATTTGGTTCATATTATAAGTGCTGATGCATTTGGCATAGTTATTAAACATAATATGCATTCTGCATATTATTAAACAGTTTAGACTTGTAAAAATGTGTCCTAATACATCAACTATAAAATGGATTAACAAATAACTATAATAGGAATAGTCTGTGTCAAGGAACACGTCATTGGTGTAAATCAAAAGAATTCTCAGACGTAATCTCATCTCCCTAGTTGAGATCAGGCTTCTTACAATAGTTATCTAACGCTGAATAGAGAATTATCTCTAAAATGCAGTGGCTTCACACAACAAACATCAATTATCTCACAGTTAGTGTGGGTAAAGAATGTGAGAGCATTAAGTTAGCTGGGTGGTTCTGACTCCGAGCCAAGGGCGTAGTCATCTGAGGCTGGCTGAGGAGTATCTGCTCCCAAGGGGGTTCACTCACACATCAGTTGTAGGAGGTCTTGGTTCCTGGCCCCGCGGGCCTCTGTATAAAGTGCTGAGGGGCCTCATGACACAGTACATGACTCCTCTCAGAGCAAAAATCATCCAGAGAGAGGGGTAAGCAAGACATCCGACTTATCACTTGGTCTCACTTCTACCACGTTCTATTCATTCGAGGGGAGTCACTCAGTCTAGAACACACTCAAGGAGAAGGCAATTCAGCTCTACTTTTGGAAGGAGGGCTGTTAAGAGTTGTGGACATATTAGCACAGGCAACGGTAAGATGGTGTGCCCAAAGTATATACAGAACTAGTAGGCAGAGATGAAGAAGAGCATTTCTGGAAGAGGGAAAGGCAGAAGCGAATATTTAAAGGTTGAAAATGGCAGATCTCAAAGCTCGGGATGGGGAATACATGTAAATCCATGGCTGATTCATGTCAATGTATGACAAAACCCACTACAATACTGTAAAGTGATTAGCCTCCAACTAATAAAAATTTTTTAAAAAAGCTACAGGGGCGGATACTGGATGCATCGGTGCTTCTGCGGCACTTGTACAACGCAAAGGTACCGGGGTTTGTCATCAGAGAAGGATGACGTGGATCCTTCTGGCAAGTGACTGCAGGGATACTGGAGAAAGCATAATTGTTAGGTAGCAAGATGAGTTAGAGGGACTATTGTGATTAACCATGGAAAGTTGAGAACAGAACTTGGGCGGTATCAACGGAGAGAATTAGAAGGAGGGAGACGTGGCAGAGGTCCACACCTCAGGGCCTGATGGCAAAACTGGAGGTGTGCGGTGAGACACGGATGAGTCACATGCGATTCCAAGGAGGCCTCAGTATCAGAGAAAGTGAGGATGCCTCTCACAGAGAGAGAAGACAGGAGAAAACGTTTAGTGAACTTCATAAACCCTTTTGGACACAACTGCATCTAAAAGCCCAGTGAGCCCTGTAGGTAAAGATGTGGGCCAGTCAGGAAAAATGAAAGGGCAACATTCAGAAGACAGTCCACACCAGAGCTGTAAAGAGGAGGTGTGGACGTGGGAAGGTGCACCACGGGATAATGTGCAGAAAGAACAGACCCAGGGATTAAAACCTTTTACACATTCACTTGCAGGAGATGGAAAGAGCTACAAAAGGACAGGAGGAAGCAGAACAAAGACAGAGAAATGTCAGCGTGAACAATGGTGAGAGAGGAAAGGTGACCAGTGCTCACAGAGGGGTTGGGGAGCCTGAGGTTTGTTAAAAGCGGCGGGCGTGTCTCAACCACGTGAAAACCAGTGGGCTCTGAGGCACCGGGTTAGAAAGGAATGGAACAGAGACCCAGACTGCAGAGATGAGAGGAGAGAGAAATAAAGGAGCAGAGACACTTGACGATCTACTCCCTAAGGAAGTATAATGATTTAAAAAATGAGAGAAAGAATGATATCAGGATGGAGGCAAGCAACTCACTCAGTCTGTCATACTGGAAAGCAGAGAGAAATAACCATAAATATGAAATAAAGGTATAGAAATCAAAGCAATAGCACTGCAGGGGGCAGTTAAGATCATAGATTCTTTTTTTTGTCTTTCTCTCTGAAGAAAATAGATTAGAAGAGATAACAGCCTACATTAGACTTCTGCCAGGGAAAAGCTAGCAGTTGAAAGGGATTCACTTGGAAAGTCCTCACATCAAGGATTTATCCAAGGAAGCAGTTCTTAGAGATTAAGGGGTAAAGATGTTCAATACAGTTTCAAACGCTAAGCCCCATTCAAGAAATTCTGTAGTAAGTGTGGAGAAAAGGGAACCCTCAGGCACTGTTGGTGGGACTGTAAACAGCCGCCACGGAGAAGAGTATGGAGGTTTCTTAAAACACTAAACACATAGCTACCAGATTACCCAGTAATCCCACTCTGGGGCATATATCCAGAAAATGCCATGATTCAAAAAGATACATGCCCCACAATGGTCACTGCGGCACTAAATTTACAACAGCCAGGACAAGGAAGCAACTTAAGCATCCATCAGCAGAGGAAGGGATAAAGATGTAGCACATCCATCCCATGGATACTACTCAGTCCATAAACAAAGAGAGATACTGGGTCACTTGCAGAGACATAGATGGACTGGAGGGTACCATACAGAGTGAAGTAAGTCATAAAGAGAAAACCAAATATCATATATTAACGGGTATATGTGTAATCTAGCAAGATGGTACAGATGACCTTATTTGCAAAGGAGAAATAGAGACACAGATGCAGAGAAGAAATATATGGATGCTCAAGGGGAAAGGGGAGTCGGAGGAGTGGGAGATCGGGATTGACACATATGCGTTACTGATTCCATACACAGAAGAGGTAATGAACGAGAACCTAGTTTCCAGGACAGGGAACGCAGTGCTCTGTGCTGATCTGAACGAGAAGAAAATTCAGCAAGGAGGGGGTATGTGTATGTGTGTGGCTGGTTCACTTTGCTGTACAATAGAGACTAATGCAATATTGTAAAGCAACTAAACTCCAATAAAATAATTTAAAAAATTATCCTGTCACCCCTTCTTTATTATGCTGATTGCATGAGTTGAATATATGGTGACATAGGTCACAGCAATCTGTAAGTGGTTTCTTTGGCAGTAACTAGGAAATCAAAAACAGAGAGTTTTTCTACTTCTGGGGTTGAGGGGAGAATTTCACATGTGTAATCAGTGAGTGCATTCCTTGGGTCACACTTCCTGAAGTGTTATTTTAAAATGATTATTTGGACTCTCAATTTATTTGGCCTTACCATTAAAAATAAAACAGAGTGGACACACACGTTAATGTGAAACTAAGCTCTGGGAAACCTGTGACTGAGCTCCAGGGATTCTGCTACTGTGAAACTATGGAAATAAATCCTGAAAGCTCTGATGATTGAATCAAAACGGGTCTACTTTTACAAGCACATTAAAAGGCAGCTGACGTGACAACCTTTTATTATAGAAGCAAGTTGCATGGTTTTTCCAAATTGGATTGTTAACAGAAATAAACTATTTGAAATTTAACATACAAAGAGAAAAAGGCCTGCGTGCTTGGTTCAATGAGTACATTTATTGTTTGAATGTGGCAGACATTTTCTGAAAAAAGATGAAATGAACATACATCTGAAAAAATCAACACTACATTTTCCCAAACCTTATGCTTTCTATACTATAACTTTGATGAATATAATGCTATAAAATCATTGTATTTGTTTTCACTTGGGGCGGTTCTTTCCTTTTGATACTTTTAATAGATTCTGGCATTATATATTTTTGTTTAAAAATGTTTAGGTAGTTCCCTGGTAGATCAGTAGTTAGGACTCTGTGCTTTCACTGTTGTGGCCCCAACTTCAATCCCTGGTCAGGGAACTAAGATCCCACAAGTTGTGCAGCACAGACAAAATCAAAAACAGAATATTTTAAAAAATTAAGTTTAACAGAAATGGTTAAAATATAAAAGTTTTATGTATAAAGTGTGTATGTAAACATCACTATTAAATAATATATTATTATACATGATATTTATAAAGTTTATAAAGCCATTTTAAAAAGATACACACAGAGGTTTCTTTTAAGGCTTTAAACCTAAGAGCGCTTAAATTCTATTAAATTTCCCATAGAGTTAAGCAGCTTAAGCAATATGCTTTAAGATTTTATACATGAAGAAATGAAAAGTATGCACATATAAAACATATGTAAACATGAACGTCTACCCTTGCACAGACAGAACAACTATACATAAACTTATTTGCACTTGTATACTATTTTAAGTAGTATTTTAAACATAAGACTGCATCATTTGTAGCTTAAATAGATGAAACTACGAAGATGATGGTTGAAAAAATGAGTTTGATGATGTGTACTGTGTGGAAAAATGTTGGAAAGTAAGGCATAGAGAGGGAAAATACGATACAGGATGGTTTCTGTCCATAAACATGTTGGAAATTCTTAAAATAAGAGTAAAATAAAAAGTCTTTAACTGATTCACTGAATGAGTAATAACTATATTTTAAGTAGTAGACAAATTTTAAACAACTTCTCGAAACTTTAAAATAGTGATAACTTTACCCTTTAGTTTATTTTTAACTCTATAAATATATATCTAAGATATGCATAAATGTTTTTCTTCAATTCACATGCAGATAGACTCTGTGATATTTAATGATACCAACTCATTTTAAATTAAGTGAAAGGCAGTCCTCTGATACAAGGCTTTGATAGCTTGTGCTAGACCAAATTTCTTACTGGAGACAATAAGGGCTGAAAAACAAAAATAAAGGCAGCCAGGATTTGTGGAGCCAAAATCAGAGATAAAGGAGAAACAACAGGAAACGGGGTGTTTCCTGCCACTTTTCACAGAGAAGGGCAGTAACGGCAGTGAGCTGTGGTGAAGCGCTTGCAGCAATTTCAGAGCGATGGAGAAAGCAAAACTGGGCTCTCATACCACCAACGCAGAAAGCACTTTAGGACGCTGGATGGCAGAGAACAGAGAATCACAGCAAAGTGAACCCAAGATTCCACGCAGTTATTGCCCTAAAGACACTCCCGCAATCTTAGGTTGCTCACAGGGGAGGGAAGAAAGCTGATAGTGGGTAGAGTTTAACAGAGCTTTTGACAATCAGATTACGAAGACATAAAAATTGGAGTTGAGATTCTTCCAAGAAAAAGAGGCTCCTATAAATACCTCCAGAGAAACCCCAGAAGAGTTACTCTAAAGTAATGAAAACTGGGAACAGCCCACTGTGTCAGACTAAATGTCATCCTCATACCTCCGTCTCTATGGAATAGGTTGATTTCCTCTTACTTCAACTGTCAGTTTAAAGAAAACTAAGTCCTCTTTAATGGAGATTGCTTCTGCATCTTTTCGTACTAAATAGACAGCATTCAATCAAAACAGTTTCCAAGGAGGTGAAAGGATGCAAACAAAGGACCAAAAACACCAAGAGGAAAAACAGACACAGATAACAGAGAGAGATGTACAGTGATCCAGATCGCTGGCGTTACAGAGACAGACTCTGAAATAACTCACTGAGGCATTCAACGATTATACGGGAGATGTGGGTTCAATCCCTGCGTCAGGAAGATCCCCTGGAGAAGCAAATGGCAACCCACTCCAGTATTCTCGCCTGGGAAATCCCATGGACAGAGGAGCCTGGTGGGCTACAGTCATAGGGTCACACAGAGTCAGACATGACTGAGCGACTAAACAACAACGACAACAATTATATGGGTGAAAAATACCAATACCAAAATTAAGAATTCAACAGTTGAGTTTAATAATAAATAATCCTCAACAAAAGGATTACTGACTTAAAGATACCTACATAGAAAACATTTACCTCTCTGTATAAAATGATGAAATGATGGAAGAGATAAAATGATGGAAAAGAGAAAAAATGAACATAAAATATATACAGGTTATGTTTAAATAAACAAAAATTACAAAAACACACGAATTAATACCAGCAATTAGAATTCCTGGGATAGGAACAGAAATAGGATAGTGAATCAACATTTGAGCAGATGCCAGCTGAGATACTTCCTAAAGAGCAGACAGACACAACACAGATTAGAGAAGCTCTACTAAGAAAAATATTTAAAAACAAGTACTCACTCAGTTACATAATATTAAAGCTACAGAAATGAAAATAAATTCTTAAAAGCAGATATAGAAAAAAGATATATTATCTATAAATAAGCAACAATAAAAGTCAGCTGACTTTACAAATATAGTGATATTTTATTTTAAAAAATTTCACAGAAAGTACTGTTTACATTTCATGTTATATTCAACATTGCAAAAGAAGCCCTAGCAATGTAATGAGGTACTCAAAAAATATAAAACTTATATGGATTGAAAAAGGGAAAATAAAACTAGCATTATTTACAGATATGATGATATGCCTAGAAAGTCCAAATAGTCTATATATAAACTATTGGAATTAATAAATGAATTTATCAAGTCATTGAATCCAAGGTTAAAGTACAAAAAATACATGTATTTCTATACACTAGCAAAGGAAAAATTAGAACAAAATGTTCAAAATATCATTTTGAATATGATCAAAAAGTAACAACAGCTAATAAATCAAATGATATGTAATACCTATATACAGAAAACTACAAAATCCCACTGAAAGAATGTATTTATAACTAAATAAATGGAGGAATAGACCTCACTCATGAATTGGAAGATTCAGTATTTTGAAGTTTAATTCTGTTCAAACAGTATGTAGATGCAATATAATCCCAATAAAAAGCTCAGATTTTTTTTTTTTTAATTGATAAAAGGATTCTAAAATTCCTACAGAGAAGCCAAGGATTTAGAATAACTAAGCCAATATTGGGTGGTTTCCCTGGTGGCTCAGACGGTAAAGCGTCTGCCTGCAATGTGGGAGACCCGGGTTCAATCCCTGGGTTGGGAAGATCCCCTGGAGAAGGAAATGGCAACCCAATCCAGTACTCTTGCCTGGAAAATTCCATGGACTGAGGAGCCTGGTAGGCTACAGTCCATGGGGTCACAAAGAGTCGGAAATGACTGAGCAACTTCACTTTCAAGGCAATATTGAAGGAAAACAAAACTAGAGGATGTAATGCTACCACATAGAGACACTTACTATAAAGGTATAAAAACTAAAACACTGTCGTCTTGGAACAAAGTTAGGGATAGATCCATGGAACAGAATACAGCAAAAGTATACTAATGTCTGAATGGCAATAGTGGCACTGCAGTTACACATGGAAGGGATGATAAATGCTGCTAGGTCAACTTGATACTATTTCTACAAAACCTAAAATGGACCCTGACTTCATGACACATATAAATCAATACCAGAAGGATTTGCAGACCCAAAGGTGAATGTGTGCATGGTCAGTTGTGTCTGATTCTTTGCAACCCTGTGGACTATGAGCCGCAATGACTGCAAGCCGCAGAACATATTCGCAAGACATGTATCTGACAAAGAATTCACGCATGCGTGAGCGCTCAGTCATTCAGCCATGTCCAACTCTCCGATTCCCTGGCCTGTAGCCGTCATGCTCTTCTGTCCATGGGATTCTCCAGGCAAGGGAACGGAGTGGGTTTCCATTTCTACTCCAGGGATCTTTCCAACCCAAGGATCAAACCTGCATCTCCTGCATGGGGAGGCGGGTTCTTTACCACCGAGCTACCTGGGGAGCCCCAAAGAATTCACAGATGGTGAAAAAGATTCCTAGAAATCAATTTTAAACAAAGAAATACCCAGCTTAAAAAAAAAAAGGAAGAAGAAGAATAAAACAAGGGGTGAAGAACCTTGAGCACTATGACAAGAGTGGCGAACACAGCTCATCTAAAATCCAAAGGACAAGTATCAACGTGACAATATCATAGTGCAACTGACCAATCCAAGTCTGCTGAGGGAACTGATCAGAGCTCAACTTAGCAAGTAAAACTGAACAAGGATTTTAAAAGATGAATGGGAGGCAAAGAATAAGCCCAGGGAGGCTCCACAGAGGAGAATAATCATGTAGAAAATCAGAACACAATCAGCTGCCTTGGAAAGCCTGCAGAAAGGCAGAGAGGTAACACTGCAGTCAGCTGAGGGGAGGGAAGAGGAAGGAGATCAAGGGCAAAGGTGAGCAGGAGCCGCCTTCCACAGGAGGAGCCTCGTATATGCCATGTTTGTCCACCTGGACTCTGTCAGGTAGATCATCAGGACCCAAACGTAATAAGACCTGCACAAGAGTGTCCTGAGAATTCAGTGGTTTGCCCCGCACCAATAGGCAAGGACTATTAGGTGCTCTGTCTGGGTTCAAGTTCCAGCATCACCTTTCCTACTTCAAATCCTAGTAAAAAGTTATTAATCTCTTTGTTCTTCACCCATGAAAGGAGGCAACAGAGGTACCTATCTGAGAGAGCTGCTGTGAATATAAATGTCAACCCATATAAAGAGCTTACCATACTGCCTGGCACGTACCAGTCAATAAATGCTAGAGAGTATTAATGTCAGGAACAAATTTAGTGCTCCTTCCCAGTAGAGAAGCAACCCAGGATGTAAGTGTTTGAGAATGGAATCAAGACACCTGAAGACAATCTGTCCTGAGGGTTACTAATCAGTTAGGTGACTTTGAACTTTGGGGCCTCTTCAAATTTCCAACTGCTCATAGTAAAAAGGCTACCTGGCCACCGGGTTCATATTCTTTTCTTTTTTTTTAAGTAACCATTCTTGAATTTCAGGCGGCTTGATTATGACTGCTACTGTGACACAGACACTGATTGTTTTCCACGATTATGGATTTTCCAGGAGCACATATCGGATTGATATTTAGCCAAATGGCAATGTTCTGCATGCTCACATTTATTTACTTGCTTAAAACAGTCATTTGACTTACTGGGGGAAATTGATAGGTGATGATTAACAAGACACTAATACAGCCTGAAACAAAGTTTAGAAAGAAAATGTACACTTACTGATTTCTCTGCTTTTAAAGCTTCGAGAGTGCTTATTGAGTAGCCAATAATTACACAAAGACGGTGATGAGGCTTTCTTCGTTTCTAAAGGAATGTTCCTGGGATTCTCATCATATCAGCACGGATGCACAGAGGAGTGGGAGGAGGGTGGCGACAGATCTAGATAGAAGGACCCGCCCCGCCTACAGCAGCGGCTGCCCCGATGAGAAACGGGACATTATCACTGATATTATTTACCACTGCCAGTGCACCGTGTCATAAAAAGGCAGACTGCCTTTTAGTCAGTCTTATTACTGCTTTCAAATTCCCAAGAGGCAATGAACTTCCTTATTACCTGCACCCAGGCACCCTTCACTGCCCCCCCGTTCTATGCCACTGCTTATCAGCACAGGAGAGCAAGTCTTTTATTATGGGAAAAGTCCTAAGTGGAAAAGTCAGGAGGCAAATTGTTATACATAATTTCAAGTGTGATCTCAAGTATATCACATACGAACATTCTATGTCAGAGATGTAATATTGGGTGTTCAGAGATGTACACACACATATAAAATACACACTTGGGTGCATATGTACTTTCCTGTCCATCTATTTATATCTTAGAGGGAAGAAAATACTTAATTTTTATTTTCTTAACTCTTTCTTGCATTTTCCCCATATTTTCTATAAGGAATATGTATACTCTGATAATAAAAAATAAACCTTTATTCTATATATTCATTGAACTAGTAATCCCTGTCTGCTAAGAAATATTTTGGCAAAATATTTTTCTACTTTGAAACTTTAAGAACTATCTCTATAACACTCTGATACATAGAATAAAAAAGGTGGAAAAAAATCCAGACCCCTTGTAACACATAGGTCACTCACATAATGGCCAATACCCTCAAGCTCTTATCTATAAATCTCCCATAAATCTTTTAGCACGTCTCCCAAATACTAGACTCTAAACCACTTGAAGCATTTCTTTTTCCATTTGTATGACCTAGTAGAGTGTCTTGAACTTAACAAAGATTTAATAGATACATATAAACTATATATAGTATAGTATATAGTTGTAACTTTTTTTTCAGAAATAAATTTTATTGACTTAAAATCAAATAGTTAGGACATTTAAAAATAACTCCCCCAAATCACCTTCCTTAAGATACTGAATTAAGTAGTTATAGTATTCTACCTTTGCAAGAAATTGAAGGTATAATATATTCTCATTGCAAGAAGATGTCTTCAGCTCTGGGCCATTATCAGCCTCTTGGTGAGCTTTTACCAACATCTGTTATAACTTACTTATATTTCCCTCTACATTTTAACTAACCAACAAAATGTTAATATGTGCAAGACCAGATGTGATGGTATCACATTTCATGACCTCCCACTATCCATACTCACAAAGCCGGACTTAAGGACCTTTACAGTTTGATCTCAACACCCTCTGCCTTCCTTTTTCCAGCCCCACTCTGCTCCCTCCACATTCCCTGTTGTCGAAAAGGCCAGACACTCCAGGGTACATCTCCTACTCCTCCACACACATGATCCACAGTGATCTCTCAAGAAAGTGAGGTCCCAACAAATGCCTTCCCAGTTGTCTTTCCTTCACCAGATCAGCATATAGGGCTGCTTAACACTTGCCTTTGGGAGGTTCTGCTTCTCCGCAGGTTTTGTGACCTCCTGCTTTATCAGGCCTTGGGTCATCATCCAGCCAGGCTTCTTATCTCACACGTTCTATTTACCTACTTATTTGTATCTCAGGCTTATCCAGCTATGTCCCAGTCCATTCCTCACCAATGACCTCAGGACCAGGACTGTCTCCAAATCCAGTCACTCTGGCTATAGATTATAATCTGAACCCTAGTCACTATTTAGACAGTGGCGACTGTAGTCACCAGTCAGGTATCTCAGGGCTGTGGTGAAAATGATAACTTAAAGGCCTCTGTGACTTGGTCTCCGCCTGCATCTTGATTCGAACACGCTGATGACTCTGAAGCCAACTTCCGGGACAATGTCATCATCCCAAATGCTCAGATCAAAAATGTTGGAGTAATCTTATATTTTCAATTTATTTCATACCTTGTATCTTACTGCCTTTAAAATATATCCAGAATCTGATCATCACTGCTACCATCATGGCAATCTAAGACAAGAAAATCTCACACTTGAATTACTGTAATAGCCTCTGCTAAGTTCATTCTTGGGTTCCTTCCCAGATGGCGCCAGTGGTAAAGAACCCGTCTGCCAGTGCAAGAGACATAAGAGATGTGGGTTCAATCTGTGGGTCGGAAAGATCCCCTGGAGGACAAAATGGCAATACACTCTGGTATTCTTGCCTGGAGAATCCCATGGACAGAGGAGTCTGGAGGGCTACACTCCATGGGGTCTCAAAGAGTCAGACGGTTCAGTTCAGTTCAGTTCAATCGCTCAGTTGTGTCCGATTCTTTGTGACCCCATGGACTGCAGCATGACAGGCCTCCCTGTCCATCACCAACTCCTGGAGTTTACTCAAACTCATGTCCATTGAGTAGTTAATGCCATACAACCATCTCATCCTCTGTCACCCCCTTTTCCTCCTGCCTTCAATCTTTCCCAGCATCAGGGTCTTTTCAAACGAGTCAGCTCTTTGCATCAGGTGGCCAATATACTGGAGCTTCAGCTTCAACATCAGTCCTTCCAATGAATATTCAGGACTGATTTCCTTTAGAATGGACTGGTTGGATCTCCTTGCAGTTCAAGGGACTCTCAAGAGTCTTCTTCAACACCACAGTTCAAAAGCATCAATTCTGTGGCCCTCAGCTTTCTTTGTAGTTCAACTCTCACATCCATACATGACTACTAGAAAAGCCATAACTGAATAGATGGACCTTTGTTGGCAATATCTCTGCTTTTCAATATGCTGTCTAGAATGGTCATAACTTCCCTTCCAAGGAGAAAATGTCTTTTAATTTCAAGACTGCAGTCACCAACTGCAGTGATTTGGGAGCACAAAAAAATAAAGTCAGCCACTGTTTCCATTGTTTCCCCATCTATTTGCCATGAAGTGATGGGGCTGGATGCCATGATCTTGGTTTTCTGAATGTTGAGCTTTAAACCAACTTTTTCATGCTCCTCTTTCATTTTCATCAAGAGGCTCTTTAGTTTTTCTTCACTTTCTCATATAAGGGTGGTGTCATCTGCATATCTGAGGTTATTGATATTTCTCCCGTCAATCTTGATTCCAGCTTGTGCTTCATCCAGCCCAGTGTTTCTCATGATGTACTCTGCATATAAGTTAAATAAGCAGGGTGACAATATACAGCCTTCACATACTCCTTTCCTGATCTGGAACAGTCTGTTGCTCCATGTCCAGTTTTAACTGTTCCTTCCTGATCCGCATACAGATTTCTCAGGAGGCAGGTCAGGTGGTCTGGTATTCCCATCTCTTTCAGAATTTTCCAGTTTGTTGTAATTGACACAGTCAAAGGCTTTGGTATAGTCAATAACGCAGAAGTAGATGATTTTTCTGGAACTCTCTTGCTTTTTCAATGATCCAACAGATGTTGGCAAGTTGATCTCTGGTTTCTCTGCTTTTTCTAAATCCAGCTTGAACGTCTGGAAGTTCATGATTCACGAACTATTGAAGCCTGGCTTGGAGACTTTTGAGCACTACTTTGCTAGTGTGTGAGATGAGTCAGACACGACTGGAGCAAATTAGCAAGCTTATTATTGAGCCCTTATAGTTAATTTTCAATACTGCAGCCAGATGTATCCTTTTAAAATACAGCATATTTCAAATTGATCATGTCTCTCTTTTGCCCAAAATTCTCCAGTGGCTCCCCATTTTACATGGAGCATAAACCAAAGTCGTTGTAATGGTCCATGAGGACCTCATGATATGTCTCTGAACTCACCTGCTCATCTCCCTTTGGCTTCTTGGGTCTAGGAACTGGCATCCACACTACTCCTCTGATACACAAGCAGGCATGTCCTTGCCCTAAAGCTTACCCCATGTCCAGTCTGCTCTGCCCACAAGTAGATGCAGGGCCCATTCCTTCTTTCCTGAAATCTTAACTTCATCATCACCTTGTTGATGAAGCCTCTTCTGAGAACCCAATTTAAAATCTTAAACTGTCCCTTGCCACCACTCAATGCTCCTTACCCTCCATATTTGTGTTCTGTTTTTCTCCATAGAAAAACATTTCATTTATTGTGCTTATTACCTAAATATCCCTATTTGTCCATAAGCTCCATTCAAAGACAGTGTTTCTTTGGGGTTTTATTCCCTTATGTATCCTCAGAATTTAGAACTGTACTTGACATGCAGTTGTACATTAAATAAATATCTGCTGAATGAGTGAGCTGCCTGCTATGCTGATCACCTGTTAAAGCTAGTCGAAGCCTGGCTGATCCAGTCATAGCTGAACGCAACAGAGGCCAAAGGACAATCTCATTGATTACTTCTTCTAAGGTCTCATTTATGTGAAACCCAGAGAATTTGTTTCCTTCCCGTGTGTCCTAATACAGTCTGCATCCTAGGTGCTACATCCCATCCACGTATCACAGTCCTCTGTCGGTTCCAGTCGGCCACTCCTGACTTCTAGCAGCAAGCCCCACTGTGGCCTTGTGCCTGGCCCGTTTAGAACCAGCACTCCCACATGGACACCAACCACTGTCCCTGCCAGACCCTCTCACCAGGTCTTCTACAGCCCCCATTTGGGAATACGCCACCATTCATACTTTCCAATTATGATCCTTTTGGATCATTACCACTGACTTCTTCATGCCTATTACCAGAAAGCAGATTATTCACCATTAAAATACAGATCATAAAAGCACCTATTTCACAAGGTGGGGGGTGAAGGTCAATTTAAAGTAGTGCATGTAAACTGCTGAACAGTACATGACACATAAGTATTCAACAAATATTACATGTTACTGTTACTGGATTACACAACACAAATCCTTTCCTCAAAATCAGTTGCTAGTTCCAGTTATGATAATAAAAGCTAAGCAATGTTTTTCAAGAAATTTGAAGAGTGACTAGTTAAATGACATGTAAAATAGATATAAAGTATATGTTTTATGATGAATCTGTGGCAACTCCAGGAGAATGGGCAAAAATCCTTGAGCTATAAAACATCAATCTGATGCAAGAACCTCCCTCACCTCAAAAAGACATCCTAAAGCAACCCCCTGCCATTACATTTCATGTCTTATTAAGAGAACAGATAAAGAAAGGAAAGTTATGTCCCTTTATTCTCATGGAAGTTAACATTTGATAAGATACTTCAATCTGACCTGAGGTCCTAAGTTTATCACCCCAAACAGCTGCAAACCTCAATTAGTTTATATCATTTTTTAAAATAATTTGGCTTATTTATTTATTTTTGGCTGTGCTGGGTCTTCGTTGCTGCATGGGCTTTTTTCCAAGTTGCAGCCACAGGGGCTGTTCTCTAGTTTCAGAGCACAAGCTTCTCACTGCAGCGGCCTCTCTTCGTGTGGAGCACGGGCTTCAGGAGTTGCGGCCCCTGGATTCTAGACCACAGCCCCAAGAGCTGTGGTGCAGAGCTTAGCCAGTCCATGCATGTGGGGTCTGCCCACTCTAGCAGAGACTGAACTGGATCTTTTGCACTGGCAGGCGGATTCCTCACCACTGAGCCAGCACGGAAGCCTCCATTTGCATCACTTTAAACAGGGATGCCCACAGAGTTGAGGTTAAGTTCTCTTCATCCATGCTCTTTTGACTTCCCATTGGAATATCACTTGCCCCTTTCTCCTGTGCAGAATGATTTTTCTGGCTTTGCCCAATAAAAGCATCTGAGTTTGCAAAACTGCTAAATTCTATCCCTATGAACTTTCGGTATCACATAGACATTAGGGAAACCGAATGTTTTATGATCATAATGTTTTATGATGACAATTAGACCTGCCATTCCAAAAACTACTAAAGGTGGGGTATCAGAAAAATATTACACACTTCAATAAGTACCTGTTTATTTTTTATTTTAATCCTATGACAGGAAGGAAAATGAGTAAACAGAAATTATCATTAAAAAATAAACTGTCTACTTCAGAGATCCCAGAATACATTGAACTAAGTTCTGTGCCATGGTCAATAACAATCCCCCTCACAGTTAAGTAGAAAGAATATACATACCACATGCAATCCTAGGGGAATTTCTTCTCACAGCTCAAATTGTTAAAAAAAAAAAGAATTAAAGGATAACAAAAGATAATAACTGAGGGCAGAAAATGGTCTTAGAAACATTTCCCTTAATCAAATAAATCATGTGCACTCTGAATAATTCAAATTTTAAAACCTTTTTTTCCCCAACTAGTAATAGAGATATAGGTTAATATCACCAAGGCAGAGTTTCTGATAAGTTTACTGTCTCCTATAAATGATTTTAAGTATTATTTTAAAAGTTAAACTCTTTCCCAAATTGCCACTGTCAAATAAAAATGGGTTAAAAGTGAAAATCAAAGGTGATTTTTAGATTTTACCTGATAAGACATATCCTGGTAAAATACCTGAAACTCATAAATCACACATGACTTTAGTATAAAAAACAAGCTGGATATCTTATATAACAGTTTTATTTGTATTTTTTTCATACATTTCAGATTAATTGCTTCCATTAACAAAAAAAGAAGCAGCCCCTCTGTCTGGAAAGTAAGAGTTTTAAGCTGAGATGACTAATTAGGGTAAGTCTTAAAAAAATATGTCCTATATTACATTTTTAATTATATCAGAACTATTTACTAAGTAATAATAGTTCATAAACTCAGGGTTACTTGAACTTTGGACACTAAATGTCAGGTCTAAAATAAAACTTACAAAAAATTGCTCTTTTTTTTTATAAATATAAAATCTTTGTATAAAAATCCAAAAAATTTTCACTTTTCAAATTAGAGAGAAATGGAATGACTCTTTTTTTTCTCTTGGTCTACAACAATGTTCCCCGTCCTCCCCCTTAGCATTTCACCAAAACTCTGTATCTTTTCAGATCTTAGCATGGTTTAGAATTTCTTCTTCAATTTTGAAAAACTGTCCATTAAAAAGGATGCCTTTCTGCACATCCTGAGTATAAAATCTGTAACATGTAAGCTGTCTTCACAGTAGGTAGTATTTTCAAGTATGCATACTTATGTTGAATCAATATTTTCCCATTTTGAACCTTCTAAGCAATAACCCTTGGAAAATGCTATGCACTTTGCTAATGCACTGTTACATAATCACCACAATACTTCAGAAATGGATTTGAGTCATTTCACCAATAGCTAATAACCTCGGCTGCCATTCCTGGTAAGATGCTGTCTTCTTAGATGCTGGACTTGGTCATTCATTTGCTCTCACTTTTAAAAAAGAAAGGCCAAATCACAGTGATGCAAAAATAAAGGCTTATGAAATTTGGACAACATAGAGGTCTGGAAAAATATAGTAAGATGAAGAAAAGTAGAAGGAGGAAAAAGAGGAGTAGAGGTCATTATCATCTCAACACCACACGCACCAAACATATGGGGGTAAAATGGTACACGTGTCAGTCCATCCATTCCACTCTCACCAGGACCCACTGGAGTATTAGCATATCCATTTCACAGATGGGAAAACTAAAGCTCAGAGCAGTTGTAGTACAATGTCTAATGCAAACAGCTGTTTGAGTTGGGATTCAACCTGGGCCTAACTGACTCTGCAATTCAGAGTCTTCATGAGATTCCATGAAGTCTCTTTGAAAAAAAGCATCATTTGAAATTGGTCAGTTGAAGGAGGATACAATATTTTGCCCATAAAAGTTATCAAGTGAATCAAGAAACCTCAAACACTTCTTTGCAGCCAAAGATGGAGAAGCTCTTTACAGTCAGCAAAAGCAAGACCAGGAGCTGACTGTGGCTCAGATCATGAACTCCTTATTGCCAAATTCAGACTGAAATTGAAGATAGTACGGAAAACCACTAGACCATTCAGGTATGACCTAAATAAAATCCCTTATGATTAAACAGTGGAAGTGAGAAATAGATTTAAGGGACTAGATCTGATAGACAGAATGCCTGATGAACTATGGACAGAGGTTCGTGACATTGTATAAGAGACAGTGATCAAGACAATCCCCAAGAAAAAGAAATGCAAAAAAGCAAAATGGCTGGCTGAGGAGGCCTTACAAATAGCTGTGAAAAGAAGAGAATCAAAAAGCAAAGGAGAAAAGGAAAGATATACCTATCTGAATGCAGAGTTCCAAAGAATAGCAAGGAGAGATAAGAAAGCCTTCCTCAGTGATCAGTGCAAAGAAACAGAGGAAAGCAATAGATTGGGAAAAACTAGAGTACTCTTCAAGGAAATCAGAAATACCAAGGCAATGATTCATGCAAAGATGGGCTCAATAAAGGATAGAAATGGTGTGGACCTAACAGAAGCAGAAGTTATTAAGAAAAGGTGGCTAGAATACATAGAAGAACTATAAAAAAAAAAAAAAAAAGATCTTCATGACCCAGATAATCAAGATGGTGTGATCACTCGCCTAGAGCCAGACATCCTGGAATGTGAAGTCAAGTGGGCCTTAGGAAGCATCACTACAAACAAAGCTAGTGGAGGTGATGGAATTCCAGTTGAGCTATTTCAAATCCTAGAAGATGATGCTGTGAAAGTGCTGCAATCAATAAGCCAGCAAATTTGGAAAACTCAGCAGTGGCCACAGGACTGGGAAAGGTCAGTTTTCATTCCAATCCCAAAGAAAGGCAATGCCAGAGAATGCTCAAACTAATGCACAGTTGCACTCATTTCACACACTAGCAAAGTAATGCTCAAAATTCTCCAAGCCAGGCTTCAACGATATGGGAACCACGAATTTCCAGATGTTCAAGCTGAATTTCGAAAAGGCAGAGGAACCAGAGATCAAATTGCCAACATCCACTGGATCATCGTAAAAGCAAGAGAGTTCTATTTCTGCTTTATTGACTATGCCAAAGCCTTTGACTGTGTGGATCACAATCAACTGTGGAAAATTCTGAAAGAGATGGGAATACCAGACCACCTGACCTGCCTTCTGAGAAATCTGTACACAGGTCAGGGAGCAACAGTTAGAATTGGATGTGAAACAACAGACTGATTCCAAATAGGAAAAGGAGTATGTCAAGGCTGTATATTGTCATCCTGCTTGTTTAACTTATATGCAGAGTGCATCATGAGAAACGCTGGACTGGAAGAAGCACAAGCAGGAATAAAGATTGCCAGGAGAAATATCAGTAACCTCAGATATGCAGATGACACCACCCTTATGGCAGAACGTGAAGAACTAAAGAGCCTCTTGATGAAAATGAAAGAGGAGAGTGAAAAAGTTGGCTTAAAGCTCAACATTCAGAAAACTAAGATCATGGCATCCGGTCCCATCACTTCATGGCAAATAGATGGGAAAACAGTGAGAGACTTTATTTTGGGGGGCTCCAAAATCACTGCAGATGGTGACTGCAGTCTTGAAATTAAAAGACACTTTCTCCTTGGAAGGGAAGTTATGACCAACCTAGACAGCTTATTAAAAAGCAGAGACATTACTGTGCCAACAAAGGTCACGTCTAGTCAAGGCTATGGTTTTCCCAGTGGTCATGTATGAATGTGAGAGTTGGAGTATAAAGAAAGCTGAGTGCTGAAGAATTGATGCTTTTGAAGTGTGGTGTTGGAGAAGACCCTTGAGAGTCCCTTGGACTGCAAGGAGATCCAACCAGTCCATCCTAAAGGAAATCAGTCCTGAATATTCATTGGAAGGACTGATGCTGAAGCTGAAACTCCAATACATTGGCCACCTGATTCAAAGAGCTGACTCATTTGAAAAGACCCTGATGTTGGGAAAGATTGAAGGCAGGAGGAAAAGGGGATGACAGAGGATGAGATGGCTGGATGTCATCACCTACTCAATGGACATGAGTTTGAGTAATCTCCAGGAGCTGGTGATGGACAGGGAGGCCTGGCGTCCTGCAGTCCATGGGGTCGCAAGGAGTCGGACACGACTGAGTGACTGAACTGAACTGAACTGAAAGAGCATTTTTTTTCCTCTTTCCTCTCCCTTATGTAACTGTGTTAAAAATTATATACTTAATATCAGGGTTATTGGTAGTAGTGGAAGATAGGAGAACAGCACCAGGGTTGGCATAGAAAGAGTATTCCCATGCAATTACAATGACAGTTGACATGGTAATGTCAGAGTAATTTAAAAAAGACTTTTTCACAAAATCTACAAACAAGAAATGCCAGAGAGGGTATGGAGAAAGGAGAACAATACCATTTGTATTGTTGTTGGGAATATAACTTGAGATAGCCACTATGGAGAATAAGATAGAGTTTCTTTTAAAAACTAAAAATAGATCTATCACATGACCTAGCAATCCCACCACTGGGCATATACCAAGAGAAAATCATAAGTCAAAAAGACACATGTGCCCCAGTGAGTGTTCATTGCAGCACTGTTTACAATAGCCAGGACATCAAAACAACCTAGATGCCCAGTGACAGATGAAAGAATAAAGAAGATGCAGAATATATACACGGTGGAGTATTACTCATTCATAAAAAGGGGCAAAACTGCATCATCTGTAGAGACATGGATGACCCCGGAGACTGTCATACAGAGTGAACCAAGTCAGAAAGACAAAAACGAATATTATGTATATATGTAGGATCTGAAAAAAGAACTGGATAGATGATCTTATTTATGAAACAAAAATAGAGACACAGATATAGAGAACACACAGATACCAAAGGGGAAGAGGGGATGGGATGAGTTGGGAGATTGGGATTTGTATATATATATAGATAGATATAGATATATATATATATACTATTGATACTGTATATAAAATAGATAACTAATGAGAACCTACTGTATAGCACAGGGAACTCTACTGAATGCTCTATGATGACCTAAAACGGGAAGGAAATTCAAAGAAAAGGAGATCTATGGATACATACAGGTGATTCACTTTGCTGTACTGCAGAAATTAATACAACATTGTAAAGCAACTATAACTACTCCAATAAAAATTTTGTAAAAAAGATTCTTAACAAGATTTCTCTCTCTTTCTCAACATACACACAGACACAGACACACACACACACATTTACACACACATATAATGCATTTACTCAAAGAAAAGCTGTGAAATTAACGTCACAGGATACTACTGTCATTAAATCTGACTAAGCAAAGCTATTTCCTGGAAGAAACTAATTTTGAGTCAAATTTAAAGAATGAAATATTCATGGTGAGTGTTGAAATAGGAAGGGTGCAGAGAGGAAATTCTTAATAAACATTGGAAACATCAGGAGAGAGATAATAAAGGCAGTGATAAACACATAAATATCACTTAGCTGGGCAGGATATGACTGCAAAGAAATGGCAATGAAAGTGACACAGTGTGACACAATAAATACTACCCATGTAATGAAGGAATATAACATACTGAATTAATCAGCACTCAGTAACAGCTATGAGAGACTTGGACAGGAACATTCGATTTAAAAATTCCTAAAAGGCTTTGCTTTGTGTCTATCATTAAATAAGTGAAGATACCACAGTGACTTGTTCAATCCATAACTAGTTAGCTACCAAGCCGCCAGTACTTTAATTGCACCCATCAAGTCCCAGGAAAAGTCCCCATTGTCAGCCCCCTTTCACTTTGTGGTCAAGCAGCCACCTGGTACTTAAGTTTCTGTTATTATTAAGGATCCTGAGGCCATAACAGACACACCCAGGAACAATGACTCAGGGAGCACCCAAGACTTAACTCAGGAGATGCAGGTCTGAGCACCTTGGGAACCACACTGCCCTAATTCTCACTAGATTTTTGCTTATGTGACTTCTCCATATTTCACAAGAGTGAGAGTCACATCCCACAGAAGACGCTAGGCTAGAATTAGGAAACAGAAAAACCAGCAGTATCTGCTTAAACATTTACATATTCAAGATGATCAGAAATGATGACTTTATGGATATCTACCACTAAGTGACTAGAAGAAAAGTGACTTTAATGAAAGATGACTTTTCAAAGTACTTAGAGGAGACATTTTCATAAGAGGTATTCGTGGTAATTAGGAATAAATGCATGTATCATCTTGGGAACACCTCTTGAGAGACAAATAATTACCTGGGAAAAGTCTTGCTAGACGCTATCAGACTTTATAAAGTTGAACCAAATATAATTATGTCAACCATACAGTAACATAAATAGAAGGAGATTAACAAAGAGCCAGTAAATAAAAATAAGATCCTCTTAGGGCACAGGGTGCTACCTGCAGTTGGATTTTCTCATAGGAAAATTCTCAAATAATCAAATATGCCAAAGAAAAGAAAGGAAAACATCTCTGAACAACTTGTAAGTGACAACTGGCAAAAATAAAATGAATAAATACAAATCTGTGAATCCTTGAAATGCTATAAAGATTATATTCTGCTTATAAAAGCAGAATGATTCAGAGATAAAGCAAATGCAATAAATTAGCAAAATTCAAAAACAAAATATTCCCAGTCAAGAGAGATGAGATAGATCATCACTTTTATTTCCTTTCTCAAGGGACTGGAAGGTTAGTTTGGTGGTTATGATCGGACTTCAAATATTTGGACCTGTAAGAAAACGTCTTTTGAATTCTTTTTATTATTTTGATTTTTTTCTATTAAATGACATTTATTTCATAAGCAGTTTATCTCATTTGCAAACAGAACAGTGAAAACAAATTTAAATTCTTTTCTGAGATTGTTAACTGGGTTCAGCTATGCTGGTTCCTTGCACTACTTATTATGACCTCATAGCTTCATAGTCTCATAATGATTAAGAAAAGAATTTCCATAGACTTCCCTGGTGGTAAAGAAGTGGTTAACAATTCACCTGCCAATCCAAGGGACATGGGTTCGATCTTTGGTTCCGGAAGCTTCCACACCCCATGGGGCAATTAAGTCTGAGCCCCACAACTACTGAGCCCCATGCACCCCAGAGCCTGCGCTCTGAAGCAAGAGAAGCTACTGCAATGAGAAGGCCACGCAAGGCAGCTAGAGAGTGGCCCCTGCTCACCGCAGCTAGAGAAAGCCGGCAAGCAGCAATAAGACACAGCACAGCCAAAAAGAAAATTAAAAAACAAAAAAAATTTCCCTAAGAAATGTGGGAGCAAGAAACTTTACTCTGCCCTCTAAACATTATTCAAGTACTTCATGGGGAAAAAAAAGATAATCCTCTTTGTACATTTCATCCTCTCATGACAATTCATTGACAGTTACCAATAAAGAGAATTTGTCCTCTGAAAATAGTTCAGAAACAAGAAGTTTATTGTGATAACTAATAGGCTAGAATCTTAAGGTTTACAAGAGCCTAACTCAGCTGCTGAGTCATGAAAAGCAGGCAGAATCTTTCAAAGGCAACGTGTTCTGACAAGCTATGATTTCATAATAATATTTCACAGCAATATTTTCTGTTCTTATTTTAACATTTTTCACAGGACCTTGTTCAGTTATAGGCAAGCAGTGCAAAATTGTTTAAAAATGTGGTCAAACTCTGTCTTCTCTGGAGTATTGGATCCTTCAAAAGTCTTTAAATTAACATTGTGACATAGCAAGAAACGTCCAAAATACTCGCACAACATACACCCCATATACTTACAGCCCATTGGGCCAAACTATGTATTAAATCTGGCAAGAAACAAACACATTCTCCAATGCTTTTGGGAAAATAACAGAAAACCACTAAGTTATCTACTGTGATTTACAGTCAACTTCACTTTACTCAACTTATAAAGTCCAGATAATTCTCTTTCTTTGAATTCAGAATGGATATATGCATGCAAGGTAATAGACATACCTTGGATAAGTGTAAAGGTAAAATTCTTCCTTATTTTATGCCACTTGGAATTGGTGAAAGAGAAGCAAAGCATCATATTATTGTTTTACAGTTTGGACTTTGAGTTCCTTGTTTGCTAATTCAAGTGGGAATTCCCAGCAGACAGTGACCAGGCAGAGGATATTACTTTTAAAGGTTTACTAAATAAACAGTTGTCACATTAGAAACAAAAATACGTCAGAGGGTCATGACTAATGTTCAGTGTCCATTCATTGCTCGCCTAAGAGCTCAAGCTAACTTCTGAATTTCAGTTTGCATCACAGATGTGCAATGCCCCAAAGGAGACTGCCTGGGGTTCAGGCTGAGGAACCAATAACTGCAAAGATTAACATAATAAAAATACGAAGCTTCACTTATACGTTTTTCACTTTTCAGTTAACACTGTAGTTCAAAAACATACTGTCTCCCCAAACAGAAATTCACAAATATTACTACTTGGTATTTGTTATAATACCTATGAAGTGAAAGTGAAGTGAAAGTCGCTCAGTTGTGTCCAACTGTTTGGGACCCCATGGCCTATACAGTCCATGGAATTCTCCAGGCCAGAATACTGGAGTGGGGAGCCTTTCCATTCTCCGGGGGATCTTCCCAACCCAGGAATCAAACCCAGGTCTCCCGCATTGCAGGCAGATTCCTCACCAGCTGAGCCACAGGGGAAGCTCTCTATTACCTATACAAGGACTCATATATGTTGAACTAATATACTGAATTTATATATAAGTTGAACTATGAGAATTTTAAAGACTGGATCATTCTATGCTCTGTAAACAAATTCTACAGTTGTATTTTGTATTCTCAAGTTGTGCTGCTTTACAAAATACAACTGCGGAATTTGTTTACAGAGCATAGAATGGTCCAGTTTTAAAAATTCTCATAGCTCAACTTATTCAGTGAACGTTTGGATACCTGCCATGTGCCTGATTCTACAGCTAATTTTTAACAATTGGAATAGAAGAGTGCTTTCTTAATGTAATCCTGCTACAGGGGTTAATATGAATACAAAGTCAGCTTTTTTGAGCTTTGAAGATCTAAGGGGAAAAAAATCACCTTACTTTGCAAAGGCTGAATGTGATATTGGTCTTAGAACATTGTGTCTCCTTAATGAGAACTAGAGATTCTTAGTTGCCTGTCTTGCAAACCATCCTGTCCCTGTGGGTTTCAAGGAATCTAATGTATCTGTACTTCATAAAAGCATGCTTTCCCAAGCATCTCTGTGTCTTGTGGACATGAAAGAAAGCAATACCAGGTATGTCTGCATCCCAAACCGCTTTTAGGTCTAAATTTTTATACTGCATAGTATACATAGATAAGTTATCCATAGATATACATAGTATGTATAGATCCACTGTGTGGATCACAATAAACTGTGGAAAATACTTAAAGAGAGGAGCACCAGACTACCTTACCTGTCTCCTGTGAAACCTGTATGCACATCAAGAAGCAACAGTTAGAACCAGACATAGAACAAAGAATTGTTTCAAAACGTGGAAAGAAGTATGTCAAGTCTGTATATTGTCACCTTGCTTATTTAACACACATACAGAGTACATAATATGAAATGCTGGGCTGGATGAATCTCAAGCTGGAATCAAGAAGGACGGGAGAAATATCAACAACCTTAGACATGCAGATAATACCACTCTAATGGCAGACAGTGAAGAGGAACTAAAGAGCTTCTTGATGAAGGTGAAAGAGGAGAGTGAAAAGGCTGGCTTGAAAGTCAACATGCAAAACACTAAGGTCATGGCATCCAGTCTCAACACTTCATGGCAACCAGATGGGGAAACAATGAAAGACTTCATTTTCTTGGGCTCCAAAATCACTGCAGACAGTGACTCCAGCCATGAAATAAAGGCATTTGCTCATGGGAAGGAAAGCTATGACCAACCTAGATAGCATATTAAAAAGCAGAGACATCACTTTGCCAACAAAACTCTGAATAGTCAAAGCTATGTTTTTTCCAGTAGTTATGTAAGAATGTAAGAATTTGACCATAAAGAAGACTGAACGCTGAACAATTGATGTTTTTGAACTGTTGTGCTGGAGAAATCTCTTGAGAGTCCCCTGGACAGTAAGGAGATCAAACCAGTCAATCCTAAAGGAAAGCAACCCTGAACATTCATTGGAAGGACTGATGCTGAAGTTGAAGCACCTGATTCAAAGAGCTGACTCATTAGAAAAGAACCTGATGCTGGGAAAGATTAAAGGCAAAAAGAGAAGTGGGGTGGCAGAGGATGAGCATCACTGACTCAATGGACATGAATTTGAGCAAACTCCAGGAGACAGTGGAGGACAGAGGAGTCTGCTGTGCCGCAGTCCATGGGGTCGCAAACAGTCAGACACGACTTAGCAACGGAACAACAACACAGTATCCATAACCAAGAAATAGACATGTCATAGTTAACAATCATAATCTTTTGTTTATGTAGTTTAAAACTCAATAAACAACTTGGGAAATCTTGTTGTAATTTCCAAAGCACCATGAGGCATGGTGCTGAGTACATAGAAAGCTCTCAATAAGCTTTATTATGTTAATTAAAAAATATTTCTACAGTTTTGTCTGAGCTCTATGATAGAATTTCTGAGATTGATAAGCCAATATAAATATTTCATAAAGAAAGCAGACACCCTAACATGCTAAGCACCTCAGAAACTTACTTCAGAATTGTACATTACCCAGCCTGATTAAATACTGTTTTCACACAACTCAGGAGACAAATAAGAAAATCTATGCTTTATTCAAGGGGTAAATAGATTCAAGAGATTAGATCTGATAGAGTGCCTGAAAACTACAGACGTTTATAACATTGTACAGGAGGCAGTGATCAAAACCATTCCCCCCAGCCCCTGCAAAAAGGCAAAATGGTTGTCTGAGGAGGCCTTACAAATAGCTGAGAAAAGAAGAGAAGGAAAAGGCAAAAGAGAAAAAGAAAGATAATACCCATCTGAATGCAGAGTTCCAAAGAATAGCAAGAAGACATAAGAAAGCCTTCTTAAGTGAACAATGCAAAGAAATAAGGAAAACAATAGAATGGGAAGGACTAGTGATCTCATCAAGAAAATGAGAGATACCAAGAGAAAGTTTTATGCAAAGATGGGCACAATAAAGGACAGAAATGGTATGAACCTAACAGAATCAGAAGAGATTAAGAAGAGGTGGCAAGAATACAAGAAGAACTATACAAAAAGGTCCTAATGACCCGGACAATCATAATGGTGTGGTCACTGATCTAGAGTCAGATATCCTGGAGTGTGAAGTCAAATGGGCCTCAGGAAGCATTACTACAAACAAAGCTAGTGGAGGTGATGGAATTCTAGTTGAGCTCTTTCAAATCCTAAAAAGATGGTGCTGTGAAAGTGCTGCACTCAATATGCCAACAAATTTGGAAAACTCGGCAGCGGCCACAGAACTGGAAAAGGTCAGTTTTCATTCCAATCCCAAAGAAAGGAAATGCCAAAGAATGGTCAAATTCCCACACAATTGTACTCATTTCACATGCTAGCAAAGTAATGCTCAAAATTCTCCAAGCTAGGATTCAACAGTATGTGAACTGAGAATTTCCAGATGTTTAAGCTGGATTTAGAAGAGGCAGAGGATCTCCAGATCAAATTGCCAACATCCGTTGGAACAAAGAAAAAGCAAGAGAATTCCAGAAAAACATCTATCTCTGCTTCATTGACTACACAAAAGCTTTTGACTGTGTGGATCACAACAAACTATGGAAAATCCTTAGAGAAGAGAAAACAAGACTACCTTCTGAGAAGGGAATACTTTCTCACCTGTCTTCTGAGAAACCTGTATGCAGGTCAAGAAGCAACAGTTAGAACCAGTCATAGAACAATGAACTGGTTCAAAGTTGGGAAAGGAGTATGTCAAGGCTGTATATTGTTACCCTGCTAATTTAACTTATATGTAGACTACATCATGTGAAATCCTGGGCTGGATGAAAAACAAGTTGGAATCAAGGTTGCCAGGAGAAATAACAACCTCAAACATGCAGGTCATACCACTTTAATGGCAGAAAGTGAAAAGAAAAGAGCCTCTTGATAAGGGTGAAAAGAAGAAACTGAAAAGTTGGCTTGAAACTCAACATTCAAAAAACTAAGATCATGGCATCTGGTCCCATCACTTCATGACAAATAGATGGGGAAATAATGGAAACAGTAGCAGACTTTATTTTCTTGGGCTCCAAAATCACTGTGGACAGTGACTGCAGCCATGACATTAAATCACTTGCTCCTCAGAAGAAAAGCTGTGACAAACCTAGACAGCATATTTAAAAAGCAGAGACGCCACTTTGTCAATAAAGGTCCATATAGTCAAAGCTATGCTTTTTCCAGTCATCATGAATGATGTGAGAGATGGACCATGAAGAAGCCTGAGCACCAAAGAAAGATGCTTTCGAACTGAGGTGCTGGAGAAGACTCTTGAGAGTCCTTTGGACAGCAAGAAGATCAAACCAGTCAATCCTAAAGGAAATGAACCCTGAATCCCTGAATATTCATTAGAAAGACGGCAGCTGAAGCTCCAATACTTTTGCCACCTAATGCAAAGAGCAAATTCACTGAAAAATACCTTGATGCTGGGAAAGACTGAGGGCAAAAGAAGTGGGCAACAGAGGATGAGATGGTCGGATTGAGTCCATTGACTCAATGGACATGAGTTTGAGCAAGCTCCACGAGATAGTGAAGGACAGGGAAGCCTGGTGTGCTGCAGTTCATGGAGTTGCAAAGAATCAGGCAGCATCGAATGACTGAACAACAACAAAATGCTTTATTTGCCAAAATAAACTATATCCAGAGCAAGAATTAGGGCTCTGTGTGCTTAAGAACAAAGAAAATTTTACCAGATTTACTAACCACATATTTCCTTTCAGAGATTAAGGAAAAGTTAAATGATTTAGATTATGAATGCATCAAATCATCCCATTTCCAGTCCATACACCTTAGACTTCATGGATGAAGGTCTCTCAGATGTATGAACATGATGAAGAGAAGGAAATCGCCAGCTGCAGCAGGGACCCAACACCTGATCTCAGATACTTGCAACACATGAGAAACACAGCCTGCCCATATATCCGTATGTATAGTTCCTGAAAGTAACAAGCATGGTCTGTACATGTAGAGATTCTTACTAACATATGTAAGAATGTTAGTCCCCAACCCCCGGGACACGGGCTGCTACCCGTCTGAGGTCTGTTAGGAACCGGGCTGCATGGCAGGAGGTGAGTGGAGGGTGAACACGCGAGGCTTCATCCATATCTCCAGCTGCCCCGCATCACTCGCTGTACAGTCTGAACTCTGCCTCCTCTCAGATCAGGGGTGGCATCAGTTCTCAGACAAGCATGAACCCCGCGGTGAACTACTGGGATCTACATTGCTTGTTCCTTATGAGAATCTAACGCCTGGTGATCTGAGGCAGTGACGCTAGCATCAGAGAGCAGCTGCTACTGTCTCCCGTCAGCCCCCAGATGGGACCGTCCACTTGCATGAAGACAAGCTCAGGGCTCCCCTTGATTCTGCATTATGATGAGTTGCATGATTATTTCATTATATATGATAACATAAGAATAACAGAAAAAAATTGCACAATAAATGTAATGCACTCAAATCATCCCCAAACCGTTCCTCTCACCCCCTCCACCCTGGTCTGTGGAAAAACTGGCTTCTACGAAACTAGTTCCTGACGCCAAAATGGTTGGAGACTGCAGTATTGATACTACTCTGGTGATTTCCCACGTTTCAAATCTCTCCTCTAGGGATAGAAATATTACCTTTCTTCCTTCTTTGATCATCTTCCGAATGGTTTCCTTAATCGTAAGTAGCTGTGCTCTTGGTGGATGAAAGAGGAGTTCAATGTGCGTCCCCCCTAAGAGTCCAGGCATTACATACGGCCAGCCCAAGTCAAGATTTGGGGCTTCCACGTCGGACTCCACAGGCCAGTAAGTCCCTGAAGATGAAGCATCATCGCAGGAATTATCAGTACCATGTGCCACGCTTTGTGCAACTTTTTGAACATTGTTCAAAATGTAATTAATTTCTTCCTCAGCTAGAAAGCCTGACACTCGTTCCTTGACAAGAAATTCTTCGTATGCATCTAACCCATGTTCAATTAGCGTGTCCACGGCCACTCGGTACCATTCCTTGTAGTGAGGTTCAATGTAATTGTCTGATTTACACTCGTCATTCAAGGAGGAAAGCATTGATGAACACTCCATGCTTGCAAATCTTTGACAAGGGCACTTTCAAATGTCCATTCGTGCAGGAATGAGACGTATCTGGATGTTTAAAAAGAAGAAAATCAAAATCAGAATTTGGAAATCAAATGTCTTAAAATCCTTGTCAACTGTTATTTCTACCTTTATTCATTTTTACTACCAGCTCAATATGATATACATTTTATATTCAAAGTGGCATTAGTAATACCACAATCCACATAATCCCAATAATTATTATGGTATTATTCACATAATATTCAATAATAATGGTATTATTCACATAATACCATAATCCAAATAAGTTAAACTGATTTCCTTTCACAGATTCTTAGTTGATAAATCCCTTCCCAAGATACCTCTAAATTTAGTTTTTCATTTAAGGAAATATAGCTTCCTCCTCTGACATTCTGAAAGCCCATCCTTCTTAAATTTAATCTGGGATTATACATGGTGTGATTAGAATCAGAATAAAACCAATGCCTGGTCAGCCATTTATATAAATCTTTACCAAGTACCTGTTAAGCATATATCCTGATGAAACATAAAAAGCTCAAAACACTTGCCTTCCAGGAATGTATTAATAAGATGAAGAGGTGAACTATACACGCAAAGCTGTTAGTTACCACTTTGAACAAAGACATATACTGCTAAGGGCCAAAATGAGTACTGTTTGTAGTCAAGGCTTTTGGAATCAAAGCAAGTCGAGATCAACACGGAATAGAAGAGATACATTATGGATAGCCTAGAGAAGGAGGTGGGTTTCAGCTGAACCTGGGACGATGAGTAAAAATATGATCAGATGTCAAGAAGGAATATTTTCATCCCACACAGGAATGTAAAACATAAGCAAAAGCACAGAACAGATATGAGCTTGGTACCTTCAGAATTCATTTAAAAAGAAAAAAAAAAAAAAAGACAACTTAGTCTGCTGGAAATCAGGATCCTTGTGTGAGTGGCAGGAGATAAAGGGGAATAGAGAAAATGGAGCTAGGTGTGGAGGCCCACGGGAGGTTGTTGTGATTCAGCAAAACTTGTGCTCAAAACAATTAGTCTGGCAGCATCAGGGGAGTAGAGGAGGGATACGGAGCTGAGAGAGCCTTTCTCTTTTCAAACTCCCAGTGAGGATGTGACAAGAATATTCTAGCAATGGTTCAAAGCACAAACTTGAAATCTGATGGCTTGATGGCATATAGGTGACAAAGACATTCAGGGCATCAAAGACAATTCAGATTTCTCTTAGGAAGGAAAATCTGCCAACCCAAGCCCACGCCCCATCCCTCACAATGCCCCCAAAGTGCTATTCGTTCCCCCATTCCCCGTGTCAGATACTGGACTGGACCTTGTGTCAGTCACCTGGGGGACTTTCCAGGCTTTTGAAGTCACAGTTGCCCTTGTGTGGATGCAGACAAAGTACAACTCTATGATGTGCCACAGGCACTCCCCGGCTCTTTTGACTAAAAATGTCTTTGTCAGTGGCCCTGCCGTAGTTTTCAATTTTCTACTTCACTCAGCCTTACCGAAAAGCAAATCTGGAAGCCATTACCATTTATTAACTCCTCACCTGAAAATACAGGAGTCACTAACCACAGACAAAAGTCATGAAAGAATGGACAGTAAACAGGGCCATAGTTTTGCTGGGGGAGAAAAGGTCAGAAAAGATCCAAAGTACAGAAAGCCAGAGCGGAGGAGTGAGCGGGGCTCAGGGTGACTTACTTTGCTATTTTATGTAACTAGACAGAGACAAGCCTGCCCTCCATCCCTGGGCTTGGAGGTTTTACAGAGAAAATCTAGCAGTAATGAAACCTAAAGATTAAATCTGACATAAGAAAAAAAAAGAGAACATGTTGCATCCAGTCTCCTGGAGGATCCTCAGCTTGAGCCAAAACTTGACCAAAGCCAAGGCAACTGGAACTGTCCCTGGGTTCGGGGACCGTCATCATCTGTGCAACATAGCATCTGAGTTCTGGGCAACACAGTCTTCCTGCCTCCCATGGAATTAGGACGCAGCTTTGGGGTAACATGCTCAAACTCCTCCATGGGCTTGAGGAATAAATACTAAGCTGTCTGCTAGTATGAGAGATACAGTATAAAAAAGTAAAATTTGATTATTTAATACCTCATTACATCCAACTTAACCTATTGACATGTACCAGGATGTCAAGGAGGGAACTTTCATAAATGTCTCAATCCTATATAGGTGCCCAGGGGTTTTCAACAGGAGAGATTTGACGCCACCCCCACTCTAAGCAAGAGCAATGTCTGGAGATGTTCTCAATGATAAGGATGTCTGGGGAGGTGTGTTACTGGCATGCCATGTGTAGGGACCAGGGATGCTGCGAAGTCCACATCAATGCACAGGACAGCCAGCCACAGTAAGGACCAGTAAGGAATCATCTGGTCCAAAATGCAAATGGTGCCAAGGTTGAGAAATTCTCATCAAGTTGCTCACTTACTGTGCATAATATTAAACTACTAAGTAATGACCTTTGCAGTGTTCATTAAAGATCTCTTTCGCACATTAACACTCATTTATTAACAAAGAAATAAGGTTCTTATTTGTTTGACAGATTAATCTGATGAAAGTTTAGTTCCCTAAGGTTTAGTGAAGTGTAGTTTTAATCTGTTAATTCCAGTCCATGAAGGGACAAACATCCAGTGATCACAGGAAATCACACAGATCATCTGTAACTGTTAAAAATAGTAGGCAACTGCTGACTGTTCGTAACAGTCCCAGGCCTCCTAAGCACTCATTTTTAAAATTTTAAAATTTAACTTTTGTGTTCCTAAAACATGTGACACTACATGTCTATTCTATCTGGAAATCAAAATGCATAAGGTGCTTTAAAAAAAACTCAATTCACTTCTGAGCTTTACCTATGCAAATATATACACTGCAAATATTTTTTTAAAAACTCATTCTTGAACTATGTGTAAGCCAAGAAGTCACAGAGATCAGAGGGATTATGAAAGTAAAATAAAGCGAGGAGGACACATATGAAAAATTAATTATGAAAGAAAAACAACAATTGGAAGTGAAAATAAAAATGAAATCCTATATGACTAATCAAAAGCAAAACCAGATATGATGCAGATAAAACACACCACAGGAAAAACGCAACAGCCATAAGCACTTAAGTTGAGATATGATGTATAAGAGTTAAGATAAGAAATAAATACCCTGGATTTGTCCTGCTGGAGAGAAGTTATCCTTCAACCATTATCTACAGATCTACTCATTTACTGCAAGGGCTGTTTACAAGGGGGGACTTATAAAAGAGCCATCTATAGACATGTTAATGGGGGAGAGCAGAGCAAGGCTCCTACATAAAGAGCTACCTCAACAAAACAGCACCTGTAGTTAGTTACAGACTCAATGTAGCAGTTTAAGAGTTCAACTGTTAAACAGTCGAAGGGTTATATTCGAGGACAAAATGAATTGGGCATGCCTTTAAACATAGAAAAATTTAGCATCATTTAATTAAAAACCATTAAACACTCTTAGAAAGTATATTCTCTTCACATATTATTTCACCTATATTCTTTTCACAGGATAGAGCTAGCGAGGAGAGAAAATCTCTCCATGATGTGAAAGCTGAGGAGACGGCTTGGCTCATCTATTATTTAAGTGACTGACTCCAGAAAAAGAACCTTGCAAAAACATACGATTCAAATCCAGATCCCCAAACAACCACATACTGCATTTGCTATCAAACCTCAGGGTCACTGTGGGGAGTATAAATTCCAAAAATGAAATCTGTAAACACAAAAGACATAAACAAAGTATAAAAGAATAGATTTCAATGTGTGGGCCACTCTGAACAACAGTTTGGACATTTCAATTATAAAGCTAAATATACAACTAACACAAGCAACAGTCGCACTCCTAGGGTTGATCCTGAGACGTGGAAACTTACCTTCACACAGAGATTTGGACATGAATGTTTATAGCTGTTTTATTTATAAGAGCCCCAAGCTGGAAACAACTCAAACGTCTTTTGCAGTTGAGTATTATACAAACTGTGGTACCCTATATCATGGAGTATTCATCAGCTATACAGTGAACTAACTTCTGATGCCTGAACAACCTCAATGAACCTCAAGAGAAGTATGCTGGGTGAAAGAAGCCAAATCCCAAAGATAATGATACAGAGTTACAGTTCTGCAAGATATAACCGCTGCCTACAAGGAGGGAAACTGCATCAAAGATAACATCGAATTTCTCTGTATTATTTCTCTCAACTTCATGTGAATCTACAATTATCTTAAAACAAATTGTACTAAAGCAATTTCACCTGCCTTGAATAGAAAACAAAATAAAAATATATAACCAGGAGGGTGAAAGCTTGTGCTCAGGGTCATACCACTAGGTTCAAAGCCTGCTTCGCAAATCACAGTCAGTTCCCTACATACGAAATTTTTAAGTTGTGAGCTTTCAAAGACTCGAACCTGTGTTCCATCAACATCAGGGTGAGTGAAACTGCAGCTTGCCCTCTGATTGTGTTAGCTGGGTATCTAGGTTAACTTTGTTTGACTTATGAACAAATTGGACTTGCAAATGGCACTCTTGGAATGGAACTCACTCTTATGTAGGGGACTTACCGTGTTGGGAAGTTTGTGGACAAGTGACCTATGTATGCAAGCCTCAGTCTGTGCCTGTTACCAAATGCAAGTTTGTGTTCCTGACCCACAGTGAGGTCAAACAAACCGAAACATCGGAGTTTGGAGAAAGGCGTATTGCAGGGTCCTGAACGGACAATGTGTGGCTCCTGCTCAAAAACCGTGAACTCCCGGAAATGCTTCAGCAGAGCATTTTTAAAGGCAGGTGAGGGAGAAACATCCTAAGAAATGTATCACCTGATGCACAATTCTCTGGTTAATGGTGAGGTACCAGCGTGGTGTCACAGGGGTTACATTATCAGTCCTCAGGCTCCAATAGGTCTGAGGCTATATACTCCAGGTCATCAATTTATTTCACTTGGTGATGGCTTTTAGCATCTGAAAAACTTGGGAAAATACGAGATGCTGTTACGGTAGGAGTACTTCAGAGAGATACTAAAGCAGAAGATATGGGGAGGGGTCTGTCCCAGGAAGGGCCCATAGGTCCTGCTCAGTTACAAGTTCATGACATTAGGTCATTCTAAGAAATGAATGAGGCAAATGCCTATAAAGTATTTAGCTTTTATTATAATTATTATTATACTACTATTCCTATTTTACATTTTAACAATATGTTACAGTATAATTACTCTAAAGACATAAAACATTTGGTCACAAAAGTCTTTCAGGAGGCAAAAAAAGGCAGAGTCTCTGTCATCCCATCAGCAATGTTAACACTGTTTTGTCAACTGTAGTATTAAGCCAACAGCTAAACCTAGTCTCCATTGTTTACAGTTTCTGATCACAGAAGGATCATTGGAAAGACTTCTGAAATAAGAGGTTGGTGGGAAAATGCTCCAAGGAGAAATTATAAGCTTCATAAATAACAGATAGTCTGAGGTTATGATTAGCTCATGGGCAAGCAGCTGGCCCCAAATCAGGACTTTGGCTGAAAGAAATCCCAGAGAGATAAGCATTGCCAATGTCCCTGATGTCCTGTTACCAACTTCAGTCTTAGGCTGTTGCTATTCAACCAATGCAGATGACACCACCCTTATGGCAGAAAGCAAAGAGGAACTAAAGAGCCTCTTGATGAAGGTGAAAGAGGAGTGAAAAAGCTGGCCAAAAACTCAACATTCAAAAAACTAAGATCATGGCATCTGGTCCCATCATTTCGTGGCAAATAGATGGGGAAACAGTGGAAACAGTGACAGACTTTATTTTCTCGGGTTCCAAAATCACTGCAGATGATGATTGCAGCCATGAAATTAAAAGACGCTTGCTCCTTGGAAGAAAAACCATGACAAACGTAGACAGTGTATTTTTTTTTTGTCATTTTTTTTTCCATTTATTTTTATTAGCTGGAGGCTAATTACTTTACAATATTGTAGTGGTTTTTGCCATACATTGACATGAATCAGCCATGGATTTACATGTATTCCCCATCCTGATCCCCCCTCCCACCTCCCTCTCCACCCGATCCCTCTGGGTCTTCCCAGTGCACCAGGCCCAAGCACTTGTCTCAAGCATCCAACCTGGGCTGGTGATCTGTTTCACCCTTGATAATACACATCTACAATCAATAAATGCTGGAGAGGCTGTGGAGAAAAGGGAACTCTCTTACATTGATGGTGGGAATGCAAACTAGTACAGCCGCTATGGAGAACAGTGCAGAGATTTCTTAAAAAACTGGAAATAGAACTGTCATATGACCCAGCAATCCCACTTCTGGGCATACACACTGAGGAAACCAGATCTGAAAGAGACGTGTGCACCCCAATGTTCATCGCAGCACTGTTTATAATAGCCAGGACGTGGAAGCAACCTAGATGTCCATCAGCAGACGAATGGATAAGGAAGTTGTGGTACATATACACCATGGAATATTACTCAGCCGTTAAAAAGAATTCATTTGAATCAGTTCTAATGAGATGGATGAAACTGGAGCTCATTATAGAGAGTGAAGTAAGTCAGAAAGATAAAGACCAATGCAGTATACTAACGCATATATATGGAATTTAGAAAGATGGTAAGGATAACCCTATATGCAAAACAGAAAAAGAGACACAGATGTACAGAATAGACAGTGTATTAAAAAGCAGAGACATTACTTTGCTGACAGAGGTTCACATAGTCAAACCTATGGTTTTTCCAGGAGTCATGTATAGATGTGAGAGTTGGACCATAAAGAAAGCTGAGCACCGAAGAATTGATGCTTTTGAGCTGTGGTGTTGGAGAAGACTCTTGAGAGTCCCTTGGACTGCAAGGATATCAAACCAGTTGATCCCAAAGTAAATCAATCCTGAATATTCATTGGAAAGACTGATACTGAAGCTGAAACTCCAATACTTTGGCCATCTGATGCGAAGAGCTGACTCACTGGAAAGGACCCTGATGCTGGGCAAGATTGAAGGTGGGAGAAGGGGACGAGAGAGGACGAGATGGTTGGATGGCATCACTGACTCAATGGACATGAGTTTGAGCAAGCTCCGGGAGATGGTGAAGGACAGGAAGCCTGGTGTGCTGCAGTCCATGAGGTTGTAGAGACTCAGACACGACTGAGCAACTGAACAGCAATGGTGCTGTCGTGGATTCAACTGAGTCCTCCAAGAAAATATGCTCAAGACCTAACCCTCAGTACCAGTAAATATGATCTCATTTGGAGACAGGGTATTCTCTGCAAGACACAAGACATAGACAAAAACACAGAATAACTCCAAGAGACTGAAGAGGCAGAGGTCGGAATCCTAGAGACTACTGCCAACACCAGACCTAAGAGAAAGTCATGAACAGATTATCCCCTAGAGCTTCCAAGAAAAGGGGGTCCCAAGGACACCATGACATCAGATTGTTAGCCTCTACAACTGTGAGAGAATGAACTCTACTGTTACAGGCCAAAATGTGCGGCATTTTGTTACAGCAGCCCTAGGAAGCTAACATAAACACACATAAAGGATAGTTTTTATTTGTAAATCTTAAAAATGTCAAATAAAGGAACTTAAGAAAATTAATTTACCCTTCGCAAATGATTTCAATTGTTTTTCTAGTGTATGTGGTATTATAAAACAAGTTTTCTGACATAACTTCAACATTAGGCAAATTTCTTTAAGGGACATTTTGTAGTCTTTCAAATATTGAAGGAAAAGATACCTCAAATCACTCATTTTAGAGGGGCGATTGACTCTATGATGTGCATCAAAATATTTGTTTACAGAAGATGAGAAAGTGTTTTACAAACGCTTGTTTCAGACATCCCTGTCTGATAAAATCATAATCTACAGTGGACAAGAGTTGAAAATAACTTATCTCTTTTTTCTTCAAATTTTTCAGTTCAGTTCAGTCGCTCAGTCGTATCCAACTGTTTGCGACTCCATGGACTGCAGCACGCCAGGCTTCCCTGTCCATCAGCAATGCTGCCAATATTATGTTTGACTTTGATTTTAAGAAACTCAAGATGACCATTAAAACATTAAAGAAGCCACTACTAGATTTAAACTTCACTGTGATAATCTGCCAAGGGCAATCAGATACCTAATTGTGGCATCCAAACATACTAAGAGTCTAAGCTGACTTCATAACACTCAGGACAAAAGGGCCAATAGTGCAGGTCACAGGCTTCCCCTGAGCAGCCAAGGAATTCAAGCTGCCGTGGCGCTTGCGGTGTGGGTGCAGGCTTGTCCACAGCAGATATGCCCATGTGGCACACGCAGTTAGTGTGGGTGAAAATGCCTCTATCCGTGGTCACCAAGAGAAGCATCCTCTTATCAGACCCATGAAAGGGACAAAGCTATGCAGCTGCACCTCACTCTGTAAATCCCGATGAAAGTATCATCGCTCACTACCTAGTCATTTCTCAGTTTCCTTAAACTCTTTTAACTGGGGAAGAGCATGGCGATCACTTTCACACCAAAATAATCCCAGGGTTTGTTTGCTATTGGCTGCTCTTCAACATACTGGCATCCCCAGTCTAAACTAAAGTTCAAATGTAAGAACATAAAGACCGTGAATTTATGTTCATGACAATAAAACATAGTCATTTATTATATTTGGAAGGATTTATTGAGTAATTCTTGTAGAGAAACGCATAGGAGAAAGAATAAACACTTTACTGAGAGAACATGGACTTCAGTCAAACCGCAAAGAATTACTCTATGCATGACTTAAAATGAAAGAGAAATTAAAGCAAATTACTCTTGGACAAATATCTGACCTATTCCTAAATTATGTTTTATTCTGATATTAGTACACCAAAAGATCCAAGGAATGGAACAAGGTAACCTCAACCAGTTGCATCTTGTGCCAAAAACACTCCATCTCAGCCTCGTCCTGATCAATGTGTGTGACAATTATTTGTACCAATAAGTAGAAGAACGTTGATAAAGTTTACAGAATTGAACAACATACATGCTGGATGACAGAATCAATATTCAAAATGATCTTACATAGTAAGATAATAAATCAACTGGATAGGATGAAACCCAATACAATACATTTTAAAGTTTAAGTTTACATTAAAAACTAGTTCTATAAGTACAGGATGGAGGAGGGTAGGGGGAAGATTATGTCATAAAGAATACTTGAAAAACGGAAGCAGTTCGTCCAAAGAGAACACAGAGAGGCATATTAGGGTAATCTTTAATTATATGAAATAGGAAAGGAGAATGATTTTAAAGACAAACGACAAAGCAGAGGTTGGCTCAGTGACCCAGAATGGGAACAATAGCCTAGGATTTGACTTCTCCTCTGCCACATACTTGTAAGACCTTGGTCATTTCATGACTCCAAACTTCAAGTTCCTATACTGATGGCAAAGGGTTTCTATAAAAGCCTTTTTATATATCAGCCATAAAAATTGCTACAAATGGTGAGGCAGTCATATAGGATGGATTTCATTTAGTAATGTCTCCATTTTTTCTTATTTTCTGTGTACTCTCTTTCTGTAGGTATTCAGGCAAAGGACACATTTTTGGACAGAGTCCTATAACGTGTCACAAGTTGGGTTTTGGGGGGACACCGTTTGTGTTAAAATTCTAAGATGATATTTATATTGTCTGCTGAAAAAACCTGAAATAGATACCCACAAACTTGCAAAATTTACTTGGAAGCAGGGAGGTGGTTAAGCAAGCATGTCTCACTCAGGTGTGACAAAGACCTGCCTACTAAGTCCCGTCCTGGATTCTCCTGGGTCAGCCTCCACCATCCAGCTTCATTTTATTGAAGCTGAATAAACAACATGAAACAGACCCATTTTCAAATGTAAAACAAAAGAACAAAAAAGCCAAGACAGTCAGGTGTCTCTCGCTTCTGCTGGGATGCCATACGGACAACAAGCAGGCTACTGAACTACCCAAGAGCAAAATTATAACTTAAGAAAATTCATCCAAAACCAAAAGGAAACACAAACATAAAAATGAGAGTGCTTGTCTTTGAGTGGTGGTGCTATGGGTGATTTTTTAAAAGCTCTTTACACCTTTCTGTATTTGCCAAATGTTTAGTAATGAATTGGGCTTCCCTTGTGGCTCAGTTGGTAAAGAAACTGCCTGCAATGCTGGAGACCTGGGTTTGATCCCTGGGTTGGGAAGATCCCCTGGAGAAGGGAAAGGCTACCCACTCCAGTATTCTGGCCTGGAGAATTCCATAGACTGTAGAGTCCATGGGGTCACAGACTAGGACACGACTGAGCGACTTTCACTTTTTTAGCAATGAATATATGGGATTCCCTGGTGGCCCAGATCGTAAAGAATCTGCCTGCAATGCAAGAGACCAGGTTTGATCTCTGGGTCAGGAAGATCTCCTGGAGAAGGACATGGCTACCCACTCCAGTATTCTTGTTGGAGAATCCCATGGACAAAGGAGCCTGGTGGGCTACAGTCCATGGTCGCAAAAAGTTGGACATAACTGAGCAACTAACACACACTTTAATCAATGAATATATACTGTTCATACTGGGGAAGAGGATGTTCACACTGTGGGAAAAGAAAGCCGATAAAACAATTATTCTAACAGTTATTTTAAACTTTAGAAAATCCTCTTCTTTCTTCCTTCATGTGGTAAGTTGACTGTAATAGATAATTCAAAACACTACATATAAAACAGTCTAATAACTATTACAAAGCAACACATGAACAGGCACAAAACGTACAGAAAATAAAGCTACATTGTTACGGGGGCCATAAAGAAAAGACAATGAAAATAACTATATGTGGTTAATGAGATAAGTTGCTCAGGGAGACAGATGCAGTGTCATCCCCGACTCTCAGGGAGTCACGACCACGGCCAGGTAAGGGGCAACCATAGCACTTCTGGCACCGAGCATCTTGTGTGACGCCTCAATTAAAAGCCTTGTTCTCTGCCTCTTTCCTAAGGCTAGGAGCCTGTGATCGAGGAGACTGTGTCTGTTTAGCATGCTCATCAGTGCTCAGGATGGACATACCTGTTAAATAGCCATCTAATTACATATTGCCTTAAAAACTCAAAGTAACAGAATTAGAGTTGATTCAAGTGGTGCTAGTGCCAACACAGGAGATGTAAAGAGACATGGGTTTGATCCCTGGGTCAGGAAGATCCCCTGGAGAAGAAAATTGTAACCCACTCCAGTATTCTTGCCTGGAGAATCCCATGGACAGAGGAGCCTGGCGGGCTACAGTCATGGGGTCACAAAGAGTCAGACAGGACTGAAGTGACTTAGCACACATGCAAAGCACAATAGGCCCAAAAATACTGAGGCATAACTTTTTAAAAAATTATAAAATCTCTGCAGAACATTTGGGCTTCCCACTTGTGTGCATGAAGTATGAAAGTTGCTCAGTTGTGTCCAAATCTTTGAGACCCCATGGCCTATACAGCCCATGGAATTCTCCAGGCCAGAATACTGGAGTGGGTAGCCTTTCCCTTCGCCAGGGGATCTTCCCGACCCAGGGATCAAACCCAGGTCTCCAGCACTGCAGAGGAATTCTTTACCAGCTGAGCCACAAGGGAAGCCCAAGAATACTGGCGAGGGGCTTCCCAAGTGCCTAGTGGTAAAGAATCTGCCTACGATGCAGGAGAGGCGAGTTCGATCCCTGGGTCAGGAAGATCCTCCATAGGAGGGCATGGAAACAACTCCAGTATTCTTGCTGGGATAATCCCACAGATAGAGGAGCCTGGCTTGCTCCAGTCCATGGGGTTGCAAAGAGTCAGACATGACTGAAGTGACTAAGCACTCACGCATGCATGTGCAGAACTCAAAAGGTGTAAGCACCTATTTGTTTCTGCTAAGTGGAACTTAGTTTTTTGGTAATACAAATTATTACCCTTTTGTAAAGCACATTTAAGAGAATAATCAGGAATCCAATGAGTACTGCAAAAGTCCTTAGATAAGTCCACGTTCTCTATCAAAAAAAAATTTAATTTCAAATGAGCACTTGATCAGAAGTATGGAGATGTTATCGTGTTACTTGGAGATTCTCCCTAAAATTTTTATTTTAAAATGTTTAATTATGTTAAATTCATTCTGAAAAAATTACTTCTCTGCACTTCATCTTAGTGAAATAAAGTTCTAAGTCTTACATTTTTCAACAGAAATAGTGATGCAAATTAGCTGTAAAGCATGACTCATGTCCCTGTGTCATTAATGTCAGTTCTATTATTAAATAGATTTATTTCAGCAGGAAGAAAGGATTCATTGGGTGCTTAAATGAATTATGATGATAGACGTTTGGTATATCGTTAACATGAAGCTGGAGTAACTATGTATTCCTGAGCAGCATTGAGAAGCTTAAAGTCTACATTTCTTTTTACAACTTGATAAAACACCGCACAGTGAAGCTGCAGTTTATCCCATAAGTCACCCTGATACAAACCATACAAACCCAGATTATGGTTTCAAGAAGTATGTAAATCTCTCTGTTCTAAAGGCAGGCAAAACTTGCAATAGGACCAGGATCTCCTTTTATCTTGAGAACTGCTAGACTGTTAGGGGAAGTGATTTTTATAGTGACAGTTGTTAGAGCCAACAATATCGAAAAACCACAGCTGAAATATCCTCCATGCTGGGTTCCAGGACAGCAGCTGAGAATTACCTTCAAATGTCATCAAGGCCCATTTCCCTGTTTCTAGGCTTGAACTTGGGAGCTACACTCATCTTCGTCCTCAACCGTCTCGGTCAACACTCTCCCCAGGAACCTTACAGGCGAAGGTTGTGTCATCTGTGTCCACAGATGACAGGCGAACCCCCAGACCTGACTGCCCCCTGAGGCTCCAGATCCACACAGTCAATTGATTCTGATATCTTCCCTGGGTACCTTTCTTTCTTTACCGTTAACATTACCAGTTCATGCCCATTTAGGATCTTGACACTAGTTGTTCATCTACCTGGAACATCCGTTCTTTTCACTCCTTTCTTATATGTTACCACCTTACAGAAGACTTCCAGACTGCTGATTAAAAACAAAACAAAACAAAACACCCTGTCTGACAGGCTTAATTCTCCTACCTGGTTTTATTTAACCTATATCACTTATCATGCTGTAAAATAGCAAAGGTATTTACTTACTTGTCACAGCCTGTATCCCCCTCACTAGAATGGAAACCCCTCAAAGGCCACCAAACAGTATTCTAATTTACCAGCGCCCTTACATACCGGTTAGTACATATCCCCACTGTCTTGGAGAGGCCTCATGTCTCATGTTCTCCTCTTGTGTTTTATTCTCGCTGTGTAATCACAAAGGAGAAATATCTAAGGATCCATCTCTATGCCTCCATCCCATCCATCTGCTCACCTCTTTGCCTTGCCTTTCCTCTCACTTCACAACACCCACCTATAGTTCCCTGATCCCACAGGAAGTGGGGTTCAGGATCTTTCAACCTCAGTTTCTGAACTTTAGCAGAATTTATAACAAAGACTTGATATATTTAGCCCAGGGCACTGCAGGCAACAAGGGCCACCTGGAGAGGAAGGTTGAACAGGTGTTAAATGCATTCCTGGCCCACCTTTTGAGTCTATTTAAGGTAATAAAGGTCAACTATGGTTCACGTTGACATTTACAGAAGAACAGGTGCTGTAGGAAAACATAATAATTCTGTGCCCCAATGTGAACTATAAAAGTGGCTTTCCAAATATATTAGTAAAAACAATGTACTTTAGGAAAAAAATGGAAGCTTCTGAATACAATGTCTTGAGAAAATGTATTTTGTGAAGGTATGTTGGGGACAGCCATTTAAATTCAAGGTGTTATAAAATATTTAGCAGCAAAAAAATAATCTTGGACTGTTAGAAAGTAACCATTTAAAACCATGCGAAGATGCTGTGGATACTGTACAAACTGACACACATTTATTTCATTAAAATGCTAAAAAAAGGTAATAATACACCTAGCTCAGAAAAATATTACTTTCAATTTGTGTAAAGAGCCATAAAAAAAAATCAGAACATCTAAAACAATACCAACATCTAGCAGTCTTTTATTTGTCTTTTCCCTCGGGAGTCACTTTTAATCAAGTCTTCCTAGATATCACAGTTGAAATAGAGTATTCCTCTTTTATTTCCTCCCAGAAATTCCCACCCCCCCAAAAAAAAAAATGTGACTGGAAAAACAGTCCATGCTAAGTCAGTCCTTTTATTATTTTCTCAATAAGTTTCTTCACTGCTCCTTTCACTTGTTTATAAAACACAGGCATATGAAGAAATCAGTCAATGAGGTCTAAATAAACACATTTCTTAAATGTGTTAAATGCAGCTGGAATGTATAATGGACCCTAGGCCTTAAGGATTTCACAGGAACAGTAGCCTCGGCCCCCTGTGACCACTCTGCATAATTGTAGGAGGGTGTAACAAAGACAATACCGACAACAACGCACATCTCTAAGTGGAAAGAGCTTAGCACTGCTCTGAGGGTGTTATCACCGTTACATTATCAAAAGCTATCTTCTGTTTGCTTCAGGGGTGTGTGTGCGCGTGTGTGTGTTAGTTGCTCAGTCGTGTCCGACCCCTTGCAACCCTATGGACTGTAGCCCGCCAGGCTCCTCTGCCCATGGATTCTCCAGGCAAGAATACTGGAGTGGGCAGCCTTTCTCTTCTCCAGGGATCTTCCTGACCCAGGGATCGAACCCAGGTCTCCTGCGTTGCAGGCAGATTCTTTACTATCTGAGCCACCAGGCAAGCCCTCAGTTGTAACCGTCCTTTATACAAATGAAGAAAGTCATTCACGTCTCTGCGAAGGCCATGATTTTGTTCCTTTTTTGGCTGAGTAATATTCCATTGTCTATATGTACCACACCTTCTTTATCCACTCCTCTGTCTATGGACATCTATGCTGCTTCCACATCGTGGCTTTTGTAAATAGTGCTGCAAGGAACACTGAGGTGCATGCATCTTTTGGAATTATGGTTTATCCAGGTATAGGATGGACACAAAGGAGTGGGGGGGAAGGAGGGGTGGGATAAATTGGGAGATTAGAAATTGACATAAACACACTACTATGAACAAAGCAGATAACCAATGAGCACCGTGTATAGCACAGGGGTGAGGAAAAAAGAAGGTACAATATGTTTGCAGGACATATGTTAAGTTAACCTGAAAAATTGCATTTCAATATACATTAGATGCTGACAAATACTGTTTGATTCCAGGTATATACCAGATAACTAGAACAGTCAAATTTAAAGAGTCAGAAAGTATACCAGTAGATGTCAGGGGATGAGGAATGAGAGGAGGAAGGGGGACGGGGAATGGGCAGTTAGTGTTTAATGGGGACAGAGGCTCAGTTTAAAAGGTGAAAAACTCATGATATGGATGATGGTGAGAGTTGCATCCAACAATATGAGTACCCTGAGTGCCACTGAACTGTACAGATAAATATGGCTAAAACAGCATGCTTTACATTATGTGACTTTTACCATAATAAAAAATATTAAAAATAAAAGTCATTCAGAAAGATGGTAATGATAACCCTATATGCAAAACAGAAAAAGAGACTCAGATGTATAGAACAGACTTGTGGACTCTGGGAGAAGGCGAGGGTGGGATGTTTCAAGAGAACAGCATCGAAACATGTATATTATCTAGGGTGAAACAGATCACCAGCCCAGGTTGGGTGCATGAGACAAGTGCTCGGGCCTGGTGCACTGGGAAGACCCAGAGGGATCAGATGGAGAGGGAGGTGGGAGGGGGGACCGGGATGGGGAATACATGTAAATCCATGGCTGATTCATTTCAATGTATGACAAAAACCACTGCAATGATGTAAAGTAATTAGCCTCCAACTAATAAAAATAAATGAAAAAAAATAAAATAAAAGTCATTCATATGAAATGTAAACAAAATAAACTGGGTCTCCTTCAAACAATGTTATTATGCAATGATATTAAAATCAAAGATAACAATTTGCTTCTTTAACTTGAATAATTAATGATTTTATCAAGTCATTTATTCCACATGTGATATCTTAGTCAGGATGGTCAAGGGTTCTTGTGCCAAATTTCTGAGGAATAGTATTCAGGATCCAATGGCTTTTGAAGAGAGTTTATGCTCTTTTCCATTTAGGTTCCTTGTCCTAACTCTACTATGTACAAGATGTAAACTGCTAGACGGGAGTAAATCTACTCTATAAACACAACACAGAATGTAAAATAGTGTGAATACATTGTCTTAATAATAGGGCTCTGAATGAGGCCTTTGAGGATATACCAGCTGCAACTGATTTTTCAGGATGAAAATCAGGACTTTAGATATGAATGTACAAGAAGTGGCCAACTGCACAAACAAACGCTTTTGCAACAAAGCAATGTTCGTGTCACTTTCAATGTCTAAAGGCTGATGCTTTTTGCCTGGCATTAACAGACATGGAAATTGTAGACATAGGGTATACTTTTAATTTTCTTTTGTATCATTTTCCTGCTGAGATTCTTTTAAAATAAAGATTTAATTATATGTATAAGTGGTTCCCTCCTTAGTTCTTTTGCCCTGTGAACTTTTCTGCATTAGACACTAACAATCAAAGTAACTCTTCTGTGACAAATCCAGTCTTTAATCCATCCATTAACAAATATTTCAATTTCCTGCCCAGTAAGGCTGTCAGCAAGCCAATATGCAATTTCAATAACATTGTTACCCTCTTTTTACTGTCTTATTTGCACTCTATTTGAATATTTTATTCCAAGTTGAACTCATTTTATAAGTTTATGAAAAACAGAAAAATGAAAGTCTCCATGGTAGAGACAAAATGCTTATCTAATAAGCAGAATACAATCAAGGCAAAGATGGAATTATTAGATATGCCAAATGAGGTAAATGTTTAGTTTTAACCAGATGATCATTGTACATCCGTTCCACTGGGAAGAAAAAGAACAAAAATTTTAAATGCATAAAAATGCTGCAAATGTATTACTAAACATTGTATTTAATATTAAAGTGTAACTGGAAATTTTTTTTATAACATATTTTGGCTGTTAGAGAATAAAATGTCCCTGGTAATTTATATTTTTAATATAATTTTATTTTACAGAGTCTTAGAAACTTATAATATGCCAAAGTAGAGACTTGAAATGATGGAGAAAGATGACAGATGGAAATGAAGAAAGATTTTAAAAAAAACAGATGAACAAAAAACATTATTTTATTGAACCCGCAAATAAAAGTAATCACACAGAATTTCAGAGCAGAATGACACACACCAGTGATCAAGTATTCAAGCCCTCATGGCATCACTGAAGAGGCTGAGAGAATTTAAATACTCTGTTCAAAATCACCACTAACTCAGGTCTGATAATGTCCAAGTTAAGTTATTAGTGAACATATACAGTATCTGCTGGGATTCTCAGAGAGCATGAAGGGAATACTAACAAACAGAAGCAGGGATTGGGCGTGCAGAGCAGAGCAAAGATGAAAGGTGAGGTGACAAAAGAAGAGGAAAGGAAGGAAAGAGAGAAGCAAAAAAAGAAAGAGAAGACCGAGGCAAAGAAGGGGGCAGGAAGGAAGAGTCAGGGGCAAAGAGCGATCACAAAGGCTAAGACAGGACCAAAACATTAAAGGGCAGTAAGAAAAAAACAAAGCAACGGCTGAGACTGAAACAAAAAATAAAAAATTAAAAAGGAAATCATTGGGGAACACTGTCAACAGTAATTTACTGTAAAAACAACTTTATTTTGCTCTTCTCAAACAATTCAGGAGTTACATTTATTTGAGAAAGATGTAGATTAAAAAAAAAATCAATCAGGAAACAGCTGTTGAATGAGTCAGATGAGACTAAGCATTTAGAGGAACTCGCTGTTTATAGTGAAGCCATCATCGCTATGCATGTATATAGATGACAGGCAGACACCCCACGATGAGCAATTCTATCATGGCCATTGAGGTGGAAGATGCCACATCTTAGTGCTCTGGAAACTGCCTTTTCTTCCCCAAGTGAGTAATGCTTATACAATCTGAGAAGCAATGTAACGATAAATAGAGATCTAAAACTCTCTGAAATGAAAGCTGGGTAACAGAAGTAGAAATAACGAGGTTCCAGTGACACTCTGGGGAGACCTTAGCTAACGCTATTTTATTGAACCCTCAAATAAAAGTGATCACACAGAATTTCAGAGCAGAATGACACACACCAGTGATCAAGTATTCAAGCCCTTCATGGCATCACTGAAAAACTTGAGAGGCCGAGAGAATTTAAATCCTCTGGCCAAAATCACCACTAACTCAGATCTGATAGTGTCCAAGTTCACAAATTATTAGTGCACATATACAGTATCTGCTGGGGTTTTCAGAGAGCATGAAGGGAATTCCAAGTAAAGGAACCTTATCCATTAATATCTGTTTGTACTTATTATTAGGTTCTTAACAATGAACTTCCTGAGAGCCAAGAACAATGCTAACCCCTTATTCCCAGACTAGAACACATTGGTGAGGGCATCATAGCCAATATGTGTATGTTTAATGAATGGATAGTACACAGCCTGAAGAGAAACTAAAGAGCCTTCTGATGAGGGTGAAAGAGGAGAGTGAAAAGTTGGCTTGAAACTCAACATTAAAAGAAACTAAGATCATGGCATCCAGTCCCATCACTTTATGGCAAAGAGAAGGGGAAATACTGGAAACAGTGGCAGATTTTCTTTTCTTGGGCTCCAAAATCACTGCAGATGGTGACTACAGAAATGAAATTAAAAGACACTTGCTTCCTGGAAGAAAAGCTATGACCAAACTAGACAGCATATTAAAAAACAGAGACATCACTTTGCCTTCAAAGGTCTGTATAGTCAAAGCTATGGTTTTTCCAGTAGTCATGTAAGGTTGTGAGAGTGGGACCATAAAGAAGGCTGAGCACCAAAGAACTGATACTTTTGAACTGTGGTGTTGAAGAAGACTCTTGAGAGTCCCTTGAACTGCAAAGGGATCAAAGCAGTCAATTCTAAAGGAACTCAACCCTGAATATCTATTGGCAGGACAGATGCTGAAGCTGAAGCTCCAATACTCTGGCCACTTTATGCGAAGAGCTGACTCACTGGAAAAGACCCTGATGCTGGGAAAGTTTGAAGGCAAAAGGAGAAGGGGGTGGCAAAGGATGAGCTGGTTGGATGGCATCACTGGACATGAATTTGAGCTAACTCAAGAGAGAGAGGAGGTCAGGTGTGCTATGGTCTATGGGTTCATAAAGAGCCAAACAGAACTTAGAAACTGAACATCAGGGGCACGGAAGCACAAAGTGATAACCTTACACATCATGACTGCGTAACTTTCGTATTAAATTCTTTACAACAGGCTGCTTGGACTTCCCTGGTGGCCCAGTGGTTACGAATCCACTTTGTTATGCAGGGACACGAGTTTGATGCCCAGTCAGAGGACTAAGATCGCACATGCCACAGAGCAACTAAGCCCTCGAATGGAAATTAGTGAGCTGTGCCCCACAACCAGAGAGTCTGTACGCGTCAACAAAGGATCTCACATGATGCAACAAGGACCCTGCGTGCTACAACTGAGTCCCACAGCAGCCAAAGAAAGGACGCTATTGAAAAAAAAGTAAATATAGGCTGCTGCCAGTAACATGGAGGTTACACCAGACCCTACGCCAGTCCTCAAGAGACTGCCCACTACCACCGCACCTTCCCCAAGGATGGGCTCAGCCTACAAATTATTTGACACATAGCTCAGAAGATAAATGGCCTGTGCCTCTAGGGGACATCTGGCCTCACTCTTAAGGACAGTGTGAAAAATAAAACACAAACTGGGTAGTAATTAGATGTCCCCTGAGGAAAAGTTTCCTTGTATTAGCCATGATCATGTGACTCAAGCAAGTCCCAAAGTAGACGTGTCCAGCGGGTGAATATCCCTTATTTTTGGATCATCTCTCCAGCCCAGGCTCACCTTCCTCACAGCATCACAGCGGCTCAAAATATCGTTTGCCTCCCTCAACCCCGTCCCTAACCTCTTACATACGCTAGCCTCTCAACTCCTCAAAAACCCTCCTTTCCTAATGGAAGTTAACTGGCTCCCATTCAAATTCAGCTCCACGCATCCCCTTTCCACTAGAGCCCACCATTCCCCACCTTCAGGATCAGCCACCCAGAGTACACATCTCCCAACAGGCAGATGCCGATCCCCTTTGGAGCCCGGCTCTACTTTGCAGGCTGGTAGGAAGGAAGAGGCACCTGTAGGCCCCAGCATGTTTGCTCAGAAAAGTGCTGGTGGATTTAATTCTTCATGGAGCGTAGGTGATATCTGTATAAATTTTAACCCATGGTATCCTTAAAGTCCATCATTTAGAATTGTGTTCCCATGGTGGTGGCAGTGCCGAGGGGGGGGGGTGGCATTCTGATCGATGGGTGGCAGTGAAAATCTGATCGATTTTCAATAAATTCACCAACAAAGTCCGAAAATACCTCTCACTTCCAAGTTAGAAATAATTAAACAATCAAAAGTATATTTAAAACACTGTGTTTCACAGACTCTGTGAAACTGTGAAACATCCCTGGAACACTTAGATTTGGCAAGTTACAGAGGGAGAGACATGAACTTACCTAACTAGCTACACAAGCACAACTTGTAACTTCACAATAATTAGTTAAATTAAGCTAAGTGTGGGGCCTTTTCTAAAGGTCTCCTCCCACCAGATTTATATTATAGAAGAGGCCTGATTTACTGGAATCACATTTTCACCACAAGGTTCTCCAAACTTGAAGGATCCTTCCTTTCCCAGCTTGGAAACACAGCCGTGTGATGCAACTGGACGGGAAGCAGGAGGCGAGCTGTTGCAGGATGACCAAGTCACAATCAAGAAAAGCTCTACCACAAACTGTAAGGAGTATGGGAGCAGGAGGGGATATAATAGAAAGAATAATAAATTAACTAACCCATCCCAAAGAGTTTAGTCAGTTATGGTTAAAGCAACCTCCAAAGAGTGATCACAAAAAACATCACTGAGTCAGCAGCAAGAGGTGTGGTCTGTCTTCCTGTGCGCAATCCCTTTCAGCAGTTGTTCAATGGGTGATGCTTCCCACAATACATTCTGAGCATCTGGGGTCTAGAATGTGCCAACTTGCAGGGCAGGATCCACCCAGCCCCTCAGGCAGGCTCTGCTGGCTGCAGCCAGCATCCTTCACAGGTGTACACACCACGTGCGCTGTAAACTCAAAAGCAAGGGACGCAATTTTGACTGGAAGGTGCGTGGGGGCCTCTATCACTCCGGGAACAGTAGGAAGACAGGGAGAAATCAAACAAAACCAAGGACCCAGCCCACCCCTACCCGATCTGGTTTCACACCACTCCCCCTTCTTTGGTTATTCTGGAAGACCAAAAAGACCAGCTTTCTCTTTCCTCACTGTTTCCTATCCTATTTCCTATCAAGTCTAATTCAGCGCCAATCATGGATTTCCCCGGGGCTCTGCCTGTGTTGGGGATGAGACAGGAGAGAGGGGCGGTGCCTGGCCCTAACCTGGCAGAAGAATCTCCAGGGGACTCTGGAAAGGAGCCGTGGGACATGCAGCCTTGTCTTGACTCCTGGCCCCCAGCGCGATCTTTTCTTCTGCTCTGGCCTCCTTCGCTCTTGAAGTGAAGTGAAAGGCGCTCAGTCGTGTCCGACTCTTTACGACCCTGTGGACTATACAGTCCATGGAATTCTCCAGGCCAGAATACTGGAGTGGGTAGCCTTTCCCTTCTCCAAGGGATCTTCCCCACCCAGAGATCGAACCCAGGGTCTCCCACATTGCCGGCAGATTCTTTGCCAGCTGAGCAACCAGGGAAGCCCTAAGCCCTTAGCTCTTAACTCCACCACATAACCGCATCCCTCTGGGCACAGTCCCCAGGCAGACCTGTGCTCCCGGACCGCCAGTCTCTTCCCTATAAAGCACTGCTGTGTCTTCACCCACCGTAATTCCGACGACTGAAACACACACGTTACCTGCCTCCTCAGCACCCCCACGCCCCACGGAGGTGATCATTCTCCCAACAGGAGACAAAGAACAGGCCTAACGTCTCCATGCGACTCGCCAGCAGTAATCGCCTCTCCTCTGGAGGCCACCAGAACCCGCAGCAGCGGTTCTCAGAATCTGATAGGAAGCAGAACGACCCGGCGAGCTTGTCAAGGTCACAGACCCAGGGGCCAGGAAACGAAAAGTTTCTAAAGTCTGGACCCCTCTGAGAGCAGAAGCGGGGCCCACACAATGGGGGAGGGTGTCCGGGCAAACTTGGATTTTCCTTTTTGAGCTCGGTTCCCCACGCGGCATCTGAAGTACACCCACCGGCAGTGCGGTCGCGGCTCCCGCACATGCGCCCCTCCAGGACCCCCCCCACCCCCGAGACCCCCGGCGCCGCGATGAAGCGGGATCTAAAACCCATCGCGGGCGGCGCGCGTCCCTGGGGAGGCCGAAGGCGGCCGGCCGGAGACGGAACTTTGCAAACTTCCTAACCCGCGCGCCCAGAAAAGCAGAGAAAGCCGACGGCCCAACTCTGCACGCCCGCGACCGTCCGGCCCGGCGCGCGCGCCCTCCCCTCCCGGCCGCCTGGGGTGCCGGCGGTCCCCGCCCCCGTCGTCGCCCCGCACCCTCCAGGGAGGCTCGGGAGCAGGGACCCCACTCACCGCCGGGAGCGCCCCGCGCCGTGCACCGCCGCGCCCTCGCCGAAGGTTCGCGTCCCAGGAGGCCGAGGGTGCAGGAGGCGGGGAGTCACCTGCGCGTTGGGCGGCGGAGGGCAGCGCGGGCCCGCCCGGGCCGCGCCTCCAGGGCCCAGGTGCCGCGCCGGCGAGGGCGGGGTGGGGACGGGTTGCAACAGGTCCCGCGCCGGGTCGCACCGCAGCGCGCGCAGCTGGCCAGCGTCCCGGAACCTGTCCGAACTCAGACATCCAGCCCTCGGCCGGCAAAGCAGAAAACCCTTCTTTTTCTGTCCGCCCTTGGGGCTACCCAGCCTCGACAGGTCCCGGCATCCGGGCCCGGGTGAGCAGACCCCCCGGAGGCCGGCGGCGCTCACCTGGCCGGGGGGTGTGCGCGCGGGGCGGCGGTCCGCCCCCGTCCCCCGTGCGCTCCCGGCTCAGCAATGCGGGGGGCGGCGCGGTGGGAGCCGGGCTGGGACCACCCCCGGGACCCGGCGGACTCGGCTCCCGGGAGGTAATGCTTATCAGGAGCCGGCCTTGCAGACCCTACCCCGCCGCCCGCCGGATTATGTCCCGGCTTGGAGAAGAGCAGGCAGCTGAAAGGTGTCAGACAAAGTGCTTGTGAAGTCACCTTTTTGGAAGAGAGAAGAATGTTAAGTATTTCAGAGATGTGGGACTGTCTTTGGATTGTCCTGGCTACTGACTTGGAATGAAAGGAAGACCTGAGCGAAAAGCAGGTCACTCGGTGGGGTGCCATGGAGCCATGCTGTGGACCCAGAGACACTCTCCTTTGGTTTGAATATAATTGCAGCAATTAATAAAACGAATTTTATATTTTCTTGTCTACATCTCAGTAAATCTGTTTCGAGCGTTTCTAATAAGTGTATCATCGCGTTGTCTTCCAGCTCTAGCCATTTGCCATAAATGTTAAGAATGCATCCTAGTAGGGAGAAAAATGGATCTTTAGGGGAAAATAGGCGTATTTTGAACTTCTGGCTAGATGTGTCAATTATCATAAGCTGGCATTGACTTTTTAAAAGACTTTTATGGTTATTTTTCCCAGAATAAATCACTTGGGGAAAATGCTAAACTGTTGAGATTTGGGTTAGGTCCTCCTGAATAGATACAGGCAAATGAAATTTACATTTTCTAGATGTTGAAACAGAGCAAAGGACAAAGGTGGAAACGAACAGTAAGTCCCATCACATCACCAAGCTAAGCTTCCAGATTGTGCTATTTATGATCTGTAGTCTCTTTAACAGCAAGTAGAAAATATTCTTGTTTTACACGTTTAACTTCTTTCTTCTCTTTCTGCCAATTCCCATGTTTCACTTTTTAATATTTTTGCAATTCTGCTCTTCATTTTTCGCATGCCATCTTCTGACACGCTCAGGCCATGTTCTCTGTGTGGATTTTCATTTACTGCGCGCAGCTGGTTTAGTCCCTAATGCGTGTCTGACTCTTGCGACCCCATGGACTGTAGCCCGCCAGGCTCCTCTATCCATGGGATTCTCCAGGCAAGAATACTGGAGTGGGTTGCTGTTTCCTTCTCAAATATAAGCACCTGAAACTATGTTAATAAATATATGCTTATCTTATTTTAAAAACAGCAAGAGTATTTAGACTAAACAAAATGGCCCATGAGAAGTTGAATTTTATTGATATACATTCATACATAAAGCAAGTGAAATCGCAAAGAAGGATATCTAGTAGGATGTTAGTTATTCAAAACAATAAAAGAGAGGAAACTATAAGTAGAGAGGAAGAATCTATTAAAGGGCCTATACTGAGGGCTTTCCATCTTTAATGGGTTGAGAGACTGTATCGAATTGACATGACGCCTTAAGGAGCCTGCAAGCTAGATGAGACGGGAGACATGTACAGCAAACAGAACTAGCATGAGCCAGTGAGAGGAACTTTAAGTGGAAAGCTCCGGGTGCTTTCCAGGCAAGAGGAACAAATGATTAACTGCTTAGATCATTGGGGAATGCAAGCAGAATTTCACAGAAATGTTGGAATTTGAATTGAGTCCTGACTGATAAGCAAACTCGACAGAAGATGGAAGCTGACATACAACTAGATGCTGAGATCACAGAGGAAAGGTTAGAGGTGAGAAAGCAAAAGTGAGTTTTGAGGCCCTGCACAGAAGTGGCGCACACGGCCATGGTTGCAGCAGGCCTGCGCTGGGAGGTAAGTTTAGGAATAAATTACAGATATTTCCTCACCTGCAGAATGAGATCATGGTTATTTACTGCCTAGGATTGTTGTAAGAATTATGAATTAGGACTAGTACTTGTAAAGCCCTTATCTGGGCACTGATGTGGGGTAATAAGTGGCCACTGTTGTTATACTTGGGCTTCCCTGGTGGCTCAGAGTTTAAAGCATCTGACTGCAATGCAGGAGACCTGGGTTCGATCCCTGGGTTGGGAAGATGCCCTAGAGAAAGAAATGGCAACCCACTCCAGTATTCTTGCCTGGAGAATCCCATGGATGGAGGATCCTGGTGGGCTACAGTCCACGGGGTCCCAAAGAGTTGGCCATGACTGAGCGACTTCACTTTCATTGTTATACTTGGGCTCAGATCGTGAAGATTCCTGATTGTAAAGCTGCAAAGCAGAGACCTGGTATCTACTGATGGTGAAATAATGACTAATCTCATAGTTGTTTCCCATCTAGATGAATTCTAGAGTGTAAGAAAGAGCAGTTGGTCCAGCTGTGGTCTAAAAAGGGTGGCGGGGTGGCAGCAGTGACAACAGAAAGGAGACCAATCCGACAACCATTGAGTCTGAAAATCAGTGTCATGTGGGGTCAGAGTGGATGTGGAAGTTCAAAGGAATGAAATAAGAAATAACCAGAGTGGCTAAAAGTTATCAGTAGGGAAAAGGAAAGAAATAAACTAGCTATGTAAGTGAAAAGTAGGTCTTCCTACTTTTGAAAAACAGGGTCATGTGAAATTTATTTCTGAGATGATGGGGACCTCTCTAAATCTATAAACATTGTGAAAAGGAAACAGCAGAGATTAGAAAGAACAGTGGTAAGGAACAAGATCCAGGTAGTGCGGGAAAGAACACATAAACCTCAGTCTTTCCCGGAAACCTGTGCTTAGTATGTTCTAACCTTTAGTTTTTTAACAGTAGCATAGATTGAAACCAGGAACTAGAAGTAGAATTTTACAAATAATTTTATACTTAAGAAATAACAAACAAGATGAGTGAGAATATGGTATTTATGACTAAGAGGCTCCGAAGACAATATTTATTGATCAAACAGCGAGTCCGTCTTTACCCCATTCCACAAAATTTAGGCTGAGGTCCAAGAACAAAATAGTGGCAATGTCAAAGTTCATTCAACAGAGCTTGATCTATCTCCCATATTGAGTTCACATACACAAGGCATTTCAAAACAGTTTGAAGTATTTTTTCTGACCCTCAAAGTACTTATAATTTCATTGAGAACACAAACTATAATGAAATAGAATAACAGAGTAACATATAGATGCACAAAAGTATACATAAAAATAAGAGAGAGAAATCATAGAAGGGAAAAAACAACTAAAGTTTATTGGAAAATCAGAAAATTCATATTCTCAGTGACTATTTTTTTCTGTTTATTTTGCTTTTAACAAAACTGTGTTCCTTCAAAATGTCTTAGAAAAATGATACGAAGCAATTTCAATGAATTACTATATTTCAGCCATTATTAATAGATCAAAGGAGCACTAAGCTTCTGGTCCTTTCAAGAGCTTTAAAATAAACATTTTAGTGCACTTCAAGGCAATGCCTTCCAGGCAGATAAAGTCATTGATACAGAAAGAATGTCATATCTAACAATAAAATACTAGTTGTGCTTATCAATAACATTTTCCCCCAGTACTTTGGGGGAAATTAAGAAGGAAAATTCCTATCAATGTTGGGCAAAAAGTACTGTTGGGTGAATAATCACATGAGTTTAATTGTCCTATGACATTTCATGTATGACTAGTGTGGAAATCATTGAAATGAACATTTTATCTATGTTCCACATTTAATTTGTTTCATAAGGTAAGTGTCATTAACTCAACACGTATTTATTGAGAACTTTCTGTAGGAAAGGCATCATACCAGACACTAGTTAGGGCAGAGGGGGGAAAGTTAATTAGGCATAGTAGGTATGCCTAGAAATCAGCTGTTTATCAGAATCTTTGATGTGTGTGTGTCTGTGTCTGTGTATGTTCATGTGTGTGTAAAGATGGAAAAATTTTAAATACAATTTAAAGTCCAAAAAGATGCTGTGATTCTTTGTGAAAAGAGGTATGGAAAAATGCAGTTATATATAAGTAGGTGCATATGTAGATTAATCATAGTTTTTCTGTTTTGTTTCCACCACTAAATTCTTTTAGAAGGATGGGAAATGTCAAGTATTATTGTACTTTGTACTTCTTCCATTCCTTGAAATTATGGTGTTTTACTGTGTAATTATTTTTTTCATCTAGAAGTAAGTATAAAAGGTTAGATAATTGTAATAAATTATTTTAGGAAGTGAGGTAAAGAGAAACAAAACAGTAATTGAAATGCAGAAAAGCATCCTCTTATATTTTTAAATAGCCCATTAGGTCCTACCTTCTCACAAATGCATTTTCTCTTCAGTTTGGGCAGAACAAATAGCCCGCTTACATTTTTTATGACGTCCACACATAACTTTAAAAATCTTACCAGTATTTACTAGTAAAATACATAATCATGCAATGAAATAGAGGGACAGAACATGTAGTGGTGCTAACAGAAGATATTTAATGAAATGTACTGATTATTGTGCTTACTTTATTTTTTCAATTTTCATTAGTGGAAAACACTATTTGCAAAGATGTATGAAAATTGTCCAGTTTAAATATCTTTTAAATGGCTTCACTTCTGAAATGTCATTAGCTATTTTATCATTCTTATGGATGAATATGAGTCTCCTAAGGCAGTTTAGAGTGGCAATATGCAGCAGCCACCATCACCAGTGTTATTAACATAATCACTAACATTCATCACTCTCCTATGTTGTATGAATTATTTAGGGACACATCAGTAGTGATTGTTCTAGGTGTTCTCAAGGTCATTCATACCTGGAGTGGATTTCCCAGAGGGCAGGTGAGGTCTGAGGTGTAGCTTGTACTTTTGCAGTTAAAGCAATGAGGGGGTGGAGAGTGTGAAAACAGTAGCAAACTGCCAATCCTACTGCCTTTTCTGGAAGGTCTAATTTGGGACTATCTGCAGTCCTATATCCCTGTCTCCCAGACATACCACGTTTATCTGCCCTTCATCCCTTTGCCCACATCTGCCCTGGGGATCTCTATCCCGTGATGCCCGCCCCCTCTCCTGTGTTCCCTTCTGCCTCTCTGCCGGCTTGCTATTGCTCACCACCCACCCCTATTCTTACAGTGTCTAATTCTAGCTTTGGCTAGTGTGGGCTTCTTAAAATTCAAAAGCCTTCATCTCTTTACTACTTCTCTGCCAAAAGTGTGCGACCTTATACAATAAGTCTCCTACATATGAAGCTTAAAGCTGCGAATTTTCAAAGATGCTGTAAGATTGAGTGGAAGGCAGCGTGCGTTCTGCCTCCAATTGCCACCAATCCTTCAGCTCCAAGATTTCCCACCTCCCCTCCCTCCTGCAGTAAGTCTTCCTGCCTGTTCATTCAACGCCAGCCCTTGTATGCCAGCTGTTGGGCTACTTTACTTTGTACTACAAGATTTAAAAAGTTTTCTTCACTTTTGTGTTAGTTTTTATGTATTACTTACGTAAAAAGTATTATAAACCTATTACAGTGCAGTACTATGTAGCCGACTGTACTCGTTGGGTACCTGGCTAACTTTGTTGGACTTAATGAACAAATTGGACTTACAAACGCAGTCTCAGGATGGAACTGGTTCTTATGTAGGGGACTTGCTGTAACATTCTTTTATTTTTCTACTATCCACAATGTTGCAATAAACGTCTTTGTGCATTTAAGGAAGGTCTACTATGAGCATCTCCTTTGAGTTAAATGTTACCCTTTCTTCCACTGGGAAGATTTCCTGACTTTTTAGACTGGGTCAGTTCTATATTTGTATATTTCCATGTGGTTTTTCTTCCTGAAAACTATGGTAATTATATTTTCTAAATAATTTATTTAATTATTTTATTTCTGGCTGTGTCAGGTCTTAATTGTGGAACCTGGGGTCACTGATTGAGAAGGACAGACTTAGCTCCCTATCAGCTTATGGGCTCTTAGTTCCCTTACTAGGGATTAAATGCATGTTGCCTGCATTGGAAGGTGGATTCTTAACTCCTGGATCACCAAGGAAGTCCCAGTAGTAATTATAATTTTAAGTTTATTTATGCAATTGTTTCACTCCTTTAGTTTCCAGAGAATAAGCTTCTATCTTTTCCTGTCCACTACAGGACCCCTGGTTCATAATAGGGGGTTCAAAAATATATGACTAATGGAGAGATGATGAGATGGTGGAGGAGTAGGTGGATGTGGAATACTTCTCTCTCCATGGATGCATCAAGAATACATCTTCAGATGCAGAGGACCCCACGGAGCACCAACTGAGAGCTGGCAGTATCCTTGACCACCAGAAAGGAATATACAGATCCACACAAAACTTGGTAGGATGAAGGGAGGAAGGGAAAAAGAGGGGGAGAGTGAGACTGGACCTGCTCCCAAAGGGTGGAGGAACTGAAGCAGGGGTGAGATCCCCACGTAGGAGCAGTAGTTTGGGGCAGGGCAGAGGCATCTGAGGCTGTTGGAGACGGAAGCAGCTGATCTGTGATGGTCTGAATGGGGTGAGATCTGCATAGACAATCCACGCAGCAGCCGCCACACCCCGGACAGGGAGGCAGGTCCTCTAGTACATGCTATGGCTGGGAGCTGGAGGTGGGGATTGGAGGGCAGTCCCAGGGTGCGGACTGCTGTTGACTGTGGGGAGACGGCCCCAGGAGATGTGAGGGAGGAGACCACAGCAGGGAGGGCCCTTGAAGGAGAGCTGGGCAGCCAGGGAGCAAAGCAACACAGCTGAGTCACCGAGGTGAAGGTGGCGGAGCCATCACCATAGCCTCTCTTTCCCCCCACCTGCAGGGCCAGCAGCTGCCCAACGGAGGAAGATCCCGGGGAGGGTGGCCTTTGAGAGCCTGGTAAGCTGACCAACAGGTAAGGACATCAGCCAGGGGTGCCCTTTGAGCACCTGCTGTGCCAAGCAACAAAGAAGGACCAGCCAGACAAGCCCTTGAACGCTAGCTGCCAGCAACTGGAAAAGGACTCTACGGGCACCTCATCTGCTGCGCCTGCGGCCACTGGCTTCCCTACACATCTGGTGCTGCCGGGTTCCCCACGAGCCAAGCAGCCACACACCCCCATGCCTGGTGTTCTCTGGGGCAGAGTGGCCAGAGGCTGGGAAAGAACCCCACAGTGCCTCTCACCTGTGCCCATGACCACCAGACACTTGCACACCTGGTGTTTCCAGCGTCCATGTCCAAGCAGCTGTGCCACCTCCATGCCTGGTCCTCACTGGGCAGACCCACGTCCTCCAGGGCAGCCTCAGGGCAGACTCCTGGGGATGACCCACGTGCAGAGGTGGGGGTAAAACCATAACTGAGTCCCAGAGGCAGAGTGGCTAAAGAGGATTGAAAATCTTTCCACCAGCCACTGTCACCCTGATACCAAAACCAGATAGAACACTACAAAAAAGAAAACTACAGGCCTCTATCATTGATGAACATAGATGCAAAAATCCTCACCCAAATTTTAGCAAACAGAATAAAAAAATACATTAAAAGGATCACACATTGTGATCAAGTTGGCCCTTATCACGGGGATACAAGAATTCTTCAGCATACACAAATCAATCAATGTGATATACCATATTAACAAATTGAAAGACAAAAATCATATAATCATCTCAATAGATGCAAAAAAAGCTTTTCACAGAATTTAACATCCATTTACAATTAAAAAAAAAAAAAACTCTCCAGAAAATACGCATAGAAAGAACATACCTTAACATAATAAAGGCCATATATTACAAACCCACTGCAAACATTATTCTCAACAGTGAAAAACTGAAAGGACTTCCTCTAAGATCAGGAACAAGACAAGGGTGCCCACTCTTGCCATGATTATTCAAAATAGACTTGAAAGTCCTAGCTAGAGCAATCAGAAAAGAAAAAGAAAGAAAAGGAATCCAGATTGGAAAAGAAGTAAAATTCTCACTGTTTGCAGGTAACATGATACTATACATAGAAAACCCTAAACATGCTGCCAGAAAATTACTAGAGCTAATCAGTGAATATAGCAATTTTGTAGAATATAAAGCTAATACAAAAAAATTCCTTGCATTCTTATACACTAACAATGAAAAATCAGAAAGAGAAATTAAGGAAACAATCCCATTCACCATTGCAACAAAAATAATAAAATACCAAGGAATAAACCTACCTAAAGAGATAAAAGGCCTGTATGAAGAAAACTATAAGACACTGATAAAAGAAATCAAAGATGATGCAAACAGATGGAGAGATATACCATGTTCCTGGGCTGGAAGAATCAATATTGTGAAAATGAATGTACTACCCAAAGCACTCAACAGATTCAATGCAATCCCTGTTAAACTACCAAAGGCAATTTTCACAGAACTGGAACCAAAAAATTTCACAATTTGTATGGAAACACAAAAGACACCAAATAGAAAAAGCAATCTTGAGAAAGAAGAATGGAAGCTGGAGGAATCAACCTGCTTGACTTCAGACTATACTACAAACCTACAGTCACCAGGAAAGCATGGTTCAAGCACAAAAACAGAAATAATAGGCCAACGGGACAAGATATAAAGTGCAGAGAGAAACCCATGCACCTATGGGCACCTTATCTTTGAGAAAAAAATGCAAGGATATACAATGGAGAAAAGATAGTCTCTTCAGTAAATGGTGCTGGGAAAATTGGGCCACTGTGTGTAAAAGAATGAAATTAGAACACTTCCTACCACCATACACAAAAATAAAATCAAAATGGACTAAAGACCTAAATGTAAGACCAGAAATTATAAAACTCTTAGAGGAAAACATAGGCAGAACATTCTTTGATATAAATCACAGCAAGATCTTCTATGACCTGCCTCCTAGAGTAAAGGAAATAAAAACAAAAATGAACAAATGGGGCCTAGTTAAACTTAAAAGCTTTTTCACAGTGAAGGAAACTCTAAACAAGGTGAAACCCTCAGAATGGGAGAAAATAAGAGCAAGCAAACTGGCAAAGGATTGGTCTCCAGAACATGCAAACAGCTCATTCACCCCCATACCAGAAAAACAAGCAACCTGATCAAAAAGTGGGCAGACGCAAACAAACATTTCTCCAAGGAGACATATGGATGTCCAATAGGCACATGAAAAAATGCTCAACGTTGCTTATTACTAGAGAAATGCAAATCAAAACTACAATGAGGTATCACCCACACTGGTCAGAATGGCCATCATCAAAAAATCTACAAATAATACATGCTGAAGAAGGTGTGGAGAAAAGGGAACCCTCTTGCACTGTTTGTAGGAATGCAAATTGATACAGCCACTATGGAAGATGGTATGGAGATTCCTTAAAAAACTAGGAATATAACTACTTCATGACCCAACAGTTCCACTATGGGGCATATGCCCTGAGGAAACCGTAATTGAAATGGACATATGCAGCCCGTTGTTCATCGCAGCACTATTTACAGTAGTGATGACATGGAATAGACCTAGATATGCACAGGCAGATGGAGGGATAAAGAAGTCATGGTGTGTACACACAATGGAATATCATTCAGCCTCAAAAGGAACACACCCGACTCAGTTCTAATAAGGTGGAGGAACCTAGAACTTATTTTACAGAGTGAAGTATGTCAGAAAGAGAAAGACAGGTATATTTTAACACACATATATGAAACCTAAAAAGATGGTAGATACTGAGCTACCTATCTGCAGGGCCGCAGTAGAGATGCAGACACAAACAGACTTGTAGACAAATAGGGGGGAAATGGGACGAATCAAGAGAGTAGAATTGAAACATACATCACCATAGGTGAAATTAGATAGCCAGTGGACTTTTACTGTATGATGCAGGGAGTTCAAATCCGGTGCTCTGTCATAACTCAGAGGGATCTGATGGGGTGGGAGGTGAGATGGAGGTTTAAGACAGAGGGTACATATGTACACCTGTGCCTGATTCATGTTGATATATGGCAGAAACCAACACAGTATTATAAAGCAATTATCTTCAATTAAAAGTAAATAAAAATTTTAAAAAGAAAATACGACACTTAAAATGTTTAACAGTAACTCCTTAAGATCAAATATTTAGTCATGATCACATCACCTATAGTGTCGTAACCTTGATTGGCTCCTGATTAAAAAATAAACCCATAAAAAAATCCTAGTTAAAATATACACGAATGATGAATAAGGAGGTGAATGATACATTAAATCCAAGCGCACTTTCTCTTTAACTCTTCCAAGTGGTGCCTGCGTACTCACGTTTTGTCTCTTAGTATTTCCCGTAGCTGTTGCGTGCAGTTGCTCAGTCAGGTCTGACTCTTCGCGACCCCGTGAACTGCAGCACGTCAGGCCTCCCTGTCCTTCACTGTCTCTGAGTTGCTTCCAGATGCCCTGTGGCTCAGATGGTAAAGAATCCGCCTGCAATGCGGGAGACCTGGGTTCGGTCCCTGGGTTGGGAAGATCTCCTGGAGAAGGAAAAGGCTACCCATTCCAGTATTCTGGCCTGGAGAGTTCCACGGACTGTAGAGTCCATGAGGTCGCAAAGAGTCGGGCACAACTGAGGGACCTTCACTTTCACTTTCATGTCCATTGAGTAAATGATGCCATCCAACCATCTCATCCTCTGTTGCCCACTTCTTCTCTTGCCCTTACTCTTTCCCAGCATCAGGGTTTTTTCCAATGAGTCAGCTCTTCACATCAGGTGGCCAAAGTATTGGAGCTTCCATTTCTGCTTTCCCTACTGCAAACTGAGTTGATGTGGTATTTTAGAGGTGTGAATTTCAAAAATCACACTTCTATATTGCTCAAAGTTCAAATATCAGAATGAATCTTCTAATCGTTCTCTAATCATGAGAATGAAGTCACTCATATTTAAACACAAACAGACCCACTTGTGAATAGCGCCATGTTCTGCCTTCACCACCAACCATATTCCAACCAAAAGTTTATTTCCCCAGAGGGAATTATTTTAAATACACTAGAGTTCATTTAAGCAGATGTTCCTTAAGGCTCCAATTCTGCTTACAAGGAAAATAAAGCTCACCATCATCATGATTATTAGTTGGAGAAAAGACGTTAAGGAAGAACATTTAACGAAGAAAAAATGACAGAAATATGAGATACTTTTGCTATAGAGAGTCAAATTATATTGCTATTTGTTATTATATAAAGAACTTTAAAAAAATTATATTTGTTATTATATTTTTAATTAAAAACCTATTATAAAATTCAGCTGGGACATTAGAACACCTGTAGTGAGAAATGGTGAAAAGAAAACAGAAATCCAGATGGAAAAAAAAGATTTAAATCCAATAATATGACCAAAGTTTATGAGCCCAAGTTTTACAGCCAGATGACTTTCCTTCAAATCCTGGATTTGTCATGACCCTTAGCATGGCATCTTAAATGCCTGTGTCTACAAATCCATACTCCTAAATCTGGTATAATTATAATAATACTGACCAACCTCAAAGAGATGTTAGGGAGCTTAGAAAACCTGCAATTACATACAAAAGTCCAACATGACTATGCTTATCGTTACTGCAGTCATGCCACACCTATTTCAAACATCAAAGCGGAGACAAGCTCTGAGATGAATTAGGCAGAAGCAACCTCATTCTCTACATTACAAAACTCTATTCTGATGGCTCACCTTGTATGATCATGTCCTAAAAAGAGGAGATGATGTTTCAAAATAACTGCTCCACCTCATTAGGTTTTCAGCTTGCATAACCTGTGGACTAGGGGAAGCCAATCAGAGATTTTCTTGGAATCTAGAGACAACCTCAGCATCTATCTGGAGCTATTAATATAAAATCAACCTGCAAGAAGCCATACTTAGTTATGTACAGTAAGTCTCCTATATTCAAATGAGTTCCTTTTCAAGAATGTTTTTAAGTCCAATTTATTTGGAAGTCCAACCATAAGCCTAGGTACCCAACAATCAGCTTTATACCACTGCTTTTACTCTTGGTTCCAGACGTCCTGGGCTTAAGATAAAGATACTGTACTACTGTACTCTACACAGTACTCTATGGAAAAATACACAAAGGACAACCACTTGTAGAGGACACACACAGGTGACAGAATACACTAGACACGCAAACTAACTTACGTGATTGTACGCGCAAATGCATGTTCGCATCCTGGAAAGTTTGCATCTGGAAAGTTCATGTGTAGGGGACTTACATTAGATGGAAAGCAAGGGTAACTTATCTGCAAAGAGGATAAATTCACAAAAGCCCAGAGCAGAGTAGAGACAAAAGCTAACACTGAGCATTAGTTGCTTTCCACTTTCCAGGTCCAGATTCTGTTGTGCGCTTCAGTGCAATCCCATCCTTAGGCTTGGAGAGATATAGGCATTCTTCTAAAGCATCTCTCACTCATACATTTGCAAATACAATCTGGCTTCTGTTACTTGAGATCTAAAAATTCTAACTAATGACCTATTTAGTATCAGATAAAGAGCTGAGAAAGGATAACAGAGCCACAGAGAACGTAGAACTGGATGTCAAGAGAGTCAGATCCAGGGTGTGAATTTCCCCATCCCAGAAGGAGAAACTGATAGTCTGAACCATGCCACAGTGTGAAGTATTTGATTAAACTATCATCCCTTGGCTCTTGACACTTAGGCTCTGTGCTTACCAAAAAAGAAACATTGGTGGAGACAATAACAAATAACGACATGTATGGAAGTGTTCTGTGTGCACCCTGAGATGTTTTGTTTTAACCCAGGATATGTTCCAGTCCTGCATTTGTCTGTAAGCAGATAAAGAAAACCTGGGTCAATGACTAAAAATTGTTGCTATTGTTCAGTCACTAAGTTGTGTCTGACCCTTGGTGCCCCCATGGACTGCAGCACTCCAGGCTCCTTGGTCCTCCACTATCTCCTTGAGTTTACTCAAATTCATGTCTGTTGAGTCAGTGATGTTATCTAACCATCTCATCCTCTGACACCCATTTTTCCTTTTGTTTTCAATCTTGCCCAACATCAGAGACTTTTCCAATGAGTTGACTCTTTGCATCAGGTGGCCAAAGTATTGGACCTTCAGCTTCAGCAGCAGTCCTTCTAAAGAATATTCTGGTTTTATTTCGTTTAGAACTGACTGGTTTGTCTTCCTTGCAGTCCAAGTGACTCTCAAGAGTCTTCTCCAGCACCACAATTCAAAAGCATCAATTCTATGACACTCAGTGTTCATTACGGTCCAATTCTCACATCCATACTTGACTACTGGAAAAATTATAGCTTTCACTATACAGACCTTTGTTGGCAAAGTGATGTCTATGCTTTTTAATATGCTGTCTAGGTTCGTCATAGCTTTCCTTCCAAGGAGTAAGTGCCTTTTAGTTCATGGCTGCAGTCACCATCTGCAGTGATTTTGGAGCCCAGGAAAATAAAATCTGTCACTACTTCCACTTTTTCCCCTTCTATTTGCCATGAAGTGATGGGACCTTATGCCTTGATCTTAGTTTTTCAATGTTGAGTTTCAAGCCAGCTTTTTCACTCTCTCGTTCCACACTCATCAAGAGGTTATTTCATTCCTCTTCACTTTCTGCCGTACTTGAGATCTGAACAAAAAAAAATTAATCATAAATCACGTGCAGTAGATGGATATACCAGGTACTATGGGTAAGAGTGATGCAATGATCTTAAAAGTACAAAATCAAAATACTGGGTGTATATGTATTAAACCTTACCACCCACTTCCCTCCCCATGTCTTTAAAGCTGTCTTCTAGCATTTTGTCCCCAGCATTTTGTCATCTTTGTGTTCCAAAGTAAGGCTCATTCCATCACTACGTTATCAGGAGGAAGGGGCAGGACAGGGTCATGGTTAAGAAAGGCTTCTTCCTCATCCCATTGTTACCCATCTATGGTCTATGGCCAAGGTCAATCAGCACAGGATAATAAGCACTGGTCATAACTCATTATCACAGGCAGAGAGCTCTCATGGTAAAATAGCATTTGGAGTGTTTCCTAATAAGCAGTGTCTCGTGAAAAAAAAAATTTTTTTTAAGCAATTTAAGTCCCCTCAAATGAATTTAAAAGACAACTCAGGAAGTTTCAGGGCAGAAACAGTGTGAAATTTTGAGGAACAGTGACCCATGATAACAAACAGTGGAGGAAGTATTATCCCCTTGGGTTCCCCTCGGATGTAAGCTTAAACAGCACTAGGAAGCAAGTGATGACTGCATACCTGTGTGTATATGCAGACACACACCCACACAGAGGACCTGCCTCATGCTCCTCCCAGGGGAGACCGTGAAGGGCACCGTACAAGGAAATGATCAAGATTTATTTCATTAAAGATTCTTTCTGTTTTCCTCCCACCATTGTTTCTCAAGGGTGTTGGCTATGGTTAAGGCTCTAATTTCTGGTAGCAGTATGTAGAACAGATTGAAAATGAACTGAAGAAATAATGAGCTTCACTTAGAGAAAATTAACTAATTGTGATGCCCCTTAGATGTTTTTGTCCAACCAACATCCTCATTTTGGGAAAACTATATTTTCCCTGTTTCTTTTGGACCTAATGGGGCTGAAGACCCCAGTACCTCCTCACTCTCTTCACAGCCACAGTGGTGAGTGAATGATCTGGCCTTCCATGTTTACCTGAAAAAAAAAAAAAAAAAACAAAGACTAGACTGCTCAAATCATCTACATAGGGCCATCTAGCAGTTGGCTCTAGAATCAAAATTTCAACATTAATAGCATTTAAAATTTTAATCATAAAATATCTTAACCAGACTAAAATATATAAGGAATTATATGAGGATCCATGTGTCCGATACAGCCCCTACACACTCTCCCCAATTTTCATTCTCATGTCTGTTCTGATACTTGGTTCTTCACTTATGAATGCTTCACTAGATGAAATATAGGATTATTTTCTAAAGCTTAACATGACATCCGTATATCATGATACAGTTAGAGGAGTTAGAAGCTGTCTTTCTGCTGAAGTGGGGAACTATAGCCTTTTCCTTTCCTAACTTTATGGAGGAATGATAAAGAGAAAGGCGATAAAGTCAACTTACAAAGAAAAATAAACTCTAAGTAATTGCGAGGTAGAGGGACATGACACTTAATAAGATGATTGTGTCCTGGAAATAGCTAAGTATAAAATCATTGTTCATGTTTTAAATATAATTTGAGTTGGGTTTTGTCCCTTGCAACCCAAAGAGTCCTCATACATAAATTGGTATCTTAAAAAGAAATTCTGTAGGCAAAAATAACATGATACAAACAGATTGAACTCCATTTTTCTTAAATAGACTGACCAATTGGTCCATGTCTGACCAAGACAGATCAATCATGAGTCTTCCACTTGATTATAAAAATTGGATAGTGGAGAAAAACCTGGAATATCACACCAGGACTCTAATAGTGACGTATCTTCCCTACATGCATGGAGAACATCCCTCTGTAGCTGGGAATATTGAGGTTACATACAGAGGGAAGCAGGGGAGGTAATCTACATATTGGCAAATTGTTTGAACTCTGAAATCTATTTGAGCCTGAATCTAGAATCTAGAAATTCCAAATTAAATGATCTAATAAAGTTCTCTTTTAGTTATGTTAGTTTGAGTTGTTTCTGTCTTAAAATGTCCTGATCTATCCCCTATGCCATGCCTCTGGGCAAGGTAATTATTATTACTTTAGGATTTCTCCAGTCATGAAATAGTTAAGCATTTATTGTTATGCATTGATTAGCTGAGTCATGAGTAGGATATATTTGGATACGTGGAAAGAAGGACATGGATGAGCTGAGAAGTCAAGACTAGGACGTGTCTCTTTTGCAAGGCTGACAGTAATCATCCTTCGCCTGGGAATTTCTCAAGCATCAGGAGGGTGAGAGGGCAGCCACCGGTAAACCGTATCAACTTCTGGATCCTAGCAAGAAATCAGGAAGAGCTTCCTGAGCCAAGCTGGACCGATCACACTTTCTCCGTATTAAACACAATCTTGAGAATGAGCTAGTGAGTCGTGGTGTGTGACTAGAACCACAACATGCAAACTCGGGGGCTGTGGCAACACCATTTCATCTTAAAGATGAGAAGCGGAGGGAGCCAGTAAGCAGAAATGGAAACGACAATCCAGATACACACAGATAAACAAGAGAAATGGAAAGAGACTTCTGATGACTCTCCTGGGCCTAATCCCATTGTCTTCTGAGGCTTAACGCCAGTCCAGACCTCAAGTCATTTCTCTGTCTCTGTAAATTCAATTAAGCTTCATTGAGTGTGTGCCCAAACACTAATTGGGTTCCGTTCACTTCCACCTATGTACTCTCCAGGCCAGAATACTGGAGTGGGTATCCTTTCCCTTCTTCAGGGGGTCTCCCCAACTCAGGAATCAAACCAGGGTGTCCTGCATTGCAGGTGGATTCTTTACCAACTGAGCTATCAGGGAAGCCCAAGTTATTATAAATGATTATAAATAAGTTATTATAAATGTTAAGCAAATTATTATAAATTAAAGACTTAATAAATAATGAGTTTACTTAAATGAACTGTGATATGTTAAACTTCCAACAGAAACGGTTGGAATAATTCCAAGAAGAGAGGTTAATTTTTTTTTTTTTAAGTTCTGTTTTTGATATCGGTTATTCACTAGCATGGTATGATTGTTATTAAGAAGTAAATACCAACCATCAGGTGGCATTATGAGTCATTTTGACAGATATGATTATTTGATCCAAATATTCCCTACAAATAAAAATAATAATACCCCACAGATACTGACCCTATTTTAAGTTCTCATAGAAAAATTTGTGATTATGTTCAGAGAGATAGCACTTGGTATACTGTATCTTCAGGATCTGGTTTTGCTTTCCCTTGATATTTTTCTTAGTTGATACTCTGGTTTTAAATTTTAAACAGAAGCTTCCATGACACAGACAATTTGATGTAACATGAAAGAACATCTTTGCCCCTAGCTACATAGAACCTCCATTGCTACCTAAATAAAAATGGGAAATCTTACCTATAACATGACCTACCATCATATAGTTCAATATAAAGAGGGAGTTTCAGTCTAATACATCTTTGTATTTTCTAACATACTGTGTACACTTTTATGTTGTACTCGCTAGGTATTTTTGAGAAAATCAATGGGAAGGTGGATCCAGTTTTGAACTGCAACCAGGGTTGACTTATGTGTGATTCAGAATGATTTCATTTAAAAAACTTACCACTATCATAACTTCCTGTTGCTGATACCCCATACATTGCCAGAATGCATTTTTACTGCATTACCATTTGTTTTCCTGCCCAGCTTCCCTGTTATATGGGTTTTCTTAATGCCAGAGACTGTGCCATCCTTATTCTCCTTCCTTCTTCAGTGCCTATTATATTGTCAGCACTTAATAAAATGGATAAAAAATGTCAATGTTATTAAACATATCCCCCAGAGGATTATTCCAAGGTTCCAGGCACTCAGGCAGCTAAGATAGCCCAGTTGAAGGAGGATACAAGTTGTCTGGCCCCCTGGGACCTCTCCTTGTTGATGCCATCTACAGACTTCTCAGACACCCTCTCTGATTGCTTGACGACTCTAGCATCGGGTCGTCGCTCGGATTCCCAGTGAGTACGGTGTCCACACAGGTTATTTCTCCTACCTGCCCTGGTCACCAGTTTTGTTGTTGTTGTTGTTGATTTTTCCTCCAATCTTGTTAACCTGCAATCTGCTGCAGGAGCCATGCCCATGGTCATGTTACCTATAAGGCACTTAGTACTGCCACTGAAAACTAACCAGGAGAATTCAGGAATGGTCAAAAGGACAGAGGAGATGTCAGCCCCTAGCACATCCTGCCAACTACCCAGAATCCTTCACTCTGGAATCCATTTTGCTTGAGAGATACTCTTGCTTGCAGAGAGGACCATGAGTCAGAAACTCCACAGTATTAATAGCAGGACAATTGAGAGAGGAGGCTGGGCCCTGCCCAGATAAGAGATAAAAGGCCATATATTTCTTATTCTCCTTGAAGTCAAGGAGACCTTCCTGACTAGAAAGCTCCTTGGAGGTCAAACGGGGAGTGATGCCAAGTCTACCCATAGTCTTCTTTGCTAGAATCCATCTTGACTAGGAGCTGCATGCACACACATGGGAGGATCCTGAAATATATCAAATAAGGACTCCAAATAAGCAAATCAAAATGATTGGTCAAAAGAAACCGAAAAGAAATGCCCCATAAAAGTGATTTACACTACCGCAAGGGCCCTACCCTCTCTGAGGATGCCTGTGTGTCTGTCCACATGTACTGTACTCTTTTTCCCCTAATAGACACTGCTTGTTTCACTCCTGTCTCGTGGGAATTCTTTTCTGCAAAGCTGAAGAGCCAGGGCTTTGTCACTGACCCCTGGTATAGTGGCTAGGAGTCAGCTCTCACTGCAGCAACCCTACCTCAATTGCTGACCAGGGATGGAAACCCTGCTTCAAACTGCTGCAGGCTGAGGGCACCCCAGAGCAGTCCTCCTGGGCTCCCTCATCCTGCTGCTAGCCACCCGGTGTCCCTTCCCAATAAATTTCTTGCTCTGACGGTACATGTGTCTCCTCAGACAATTCATTCCCGACAGTGAGATGAGATCCCACCCTCACACCCTGGGAGGGGTACTCCTTCCCGCAACACTTATTCTATTACATCTTTGTTTGCTTTTACCTTTTTTGTGGTCTCTTCCTGTTACCATAGAGTCTTTCCAGGTGTGGTGATTTCATCACATGTGTTTACGATTCTACCTAAAACCATCAAGAGTAGCATTTGGCACACAGGAAAGGCATTTAATATCTAATAGGGAGTGTCAGTCGCTCAGTCGTGTCTGACTCTTTGTGACTCCATGGACTGCAGCTTGCCAGGTTTCTCTGTCCATGGGATTCTCCAGGCAAGAATACTGCAGAGGATTGTCATTCTCTTCTCCAGGGAATCTCCCCAACCCAGGAATTGAACCTGGGTCTCCTACATCACAGGCAGATTCTTTACCATCTGAGCCACCAAGGAAGCCAGTTACATTTATTAATGTGAGTTGGAGAAAAAGCTCACATCTAGTGTAGAAAAGAACTTTTTGAGTTCATTAACTTTAGCTTTCCCTTTATATGAATGTTAATTACTCATTTAATATAAGGGTGGGGGGTTTTATAAAGGGGGAAAGTTTGTCACCCCAAAATATGTCTCTTTGGCATGAGGATTAGTGTGGACTGTTTTTAAGAACATGACTCAGGGAGTTTTTCTCATTACTGCCCCCTTTACTGCCTAGCAGGATTTAGATAAAGGGCCTGTTTCTACTCCAGGAAAGAGCAAATTCTGACTTCTTGTTGGATCTGTTTCCTTTACTTTAAGCTTTGCTCTTTGTTGCTCTGTACGTCCGTAGTGGCTCAGACGGTAAAGTGTCTGCCTGCAATGCGGGAGACCCAGGTTCAATCCCTGGGTCGGGAAGATCTCCTGGAGAAGGAAATGGCAACCCACTCCAGTATTCTTGTCTGGAAAATCCCATGGACGGAGGAACCTGATAGTCCATGGGGTCGAAAAGAGTTGGACACAACTGAGCAACTTCACTTTATTATAATCACTACAAGGATGCTGCCTATAGACGAAAGCATATATAGTGGATTGCCTTGTGGAAACCTCAGGCTCCCCTTGGCAAACCTTGCCCCCTCTGCCTGAATGTTAAACCGAAGTGCCTACGTCCAGCTCAGAGGGAGACATTCTGACCCGGCCCACCTGTAAGTGGCCGCAGGAAAGAAGAAATTAACACATCCCCTCCCTGATGCTGGCCAAGCCAGGAGATATTTTGCAAGAGTAATGTCTTTTTAACTCACTGTCTCACTTCCCCCTCTTCTGTTCTATAAAAGAAACTGGCATTCAGACCCTGATAAGATGGTATTCTGGGACTCTAGTCCACCATCTTCTCTGTCTGCCGGCTTTCCAAATAAAGTCATTATTCCTTACCTTGAATTTCCCAGGTGGTGCTAGTGGTAAGCAACTCGTCTGCCAATGCAGGATACGTGAGACATGGGTCTGATCCCTGGGTTGGGAAGATCCCCTGGAGGAGGGCACAGCAACCCACTCCAGTGTCCTTGCCTGGAGAATCTCATGGACGGAAGAGCCTCACAGGCTACAGTCCATGGGGTCCCACAGAGTCAGACACCACTGAAGTGACTTAGAACACAGCATAGCATGTTCCTTACTTCAACACCTTGTCTCTGATTATCAGTCTATCATGCAATGAGAAGACAGAGCTTGGATTTGGTAACATTCCCAGAACAGAGCTATTACCAGAGATATCTGGAAAGATATGGACTGGGCATGGTGGGGAGAACTTGGCAGAATCTAGAGGTCTGAGTCCTCTAGATCCAGGCACCTCTGCCTAGCCCAGCAAACAGTAGCTTTTCTATCTCTATATGAATTGCCTTCCTCCTCTTTGAAATCCCAACGATTACCTGCAACATCTTCTTTTAATCTTTATGCAAAAATGGTATTTTGAGGTGAAGGTTTGGTTCATTTTGGAGAGTAACTCAGTTTTCCTGAGCCTCTCCTATATATATTTGTTATTAAACTTTTATTTGATTTTCTGCTGCTAATCTGCCTCATGTCAATTTAATTCTTTTACCAGCCAAAAGATCTTAGAAGAGGAGAGGAAAACTTTCTCCCTGACAGCTCCATGGGGGAAATGAGAAGGGCTCTTACATAAATGCTCTTCATCTTTCTGATCCCTTGATGTGAAACATGACAATTAAATACCTCCCATATAAAATGTTCATGAAATGTAAATATATTTTTCTTACCAAGGAATTTTTCTCAAGGAAGAATCATTCTCAGAGTTAATGAGGCATCTTAGAATTACACTTAAATAGTTACAGGACTCACTGAAACCACATTTTTCATAGTGAGTGAAGACTTTTAGAGATTTGTATGTGTATGAATAATGTGATTAGCTATTTCAAACTCTGATGATGAGGGTGTTGGAAGTTCCAAAAAGTTCCAAGGTGTCTCCTCAGAAATAGATGTTTGGTTTAAAATTTTCCCTATATCCTTTTTGGAGTAACCATTCTATACGTTGGGCTTCTCTGGTAGCTCAGTCGGTAAAGAATCTGCCTGCTAATGCCAGAGACACAAGAGACACCGATTCAATCCCTGGGTTTCAAAGATCCCCTGGAGAAGGAAACAGCAAACCACTCCAGCATCCTTGCAGAAAATCCCAGGGACAGAGGAGTCTGGTGGGCTCCAGTCCTTGGGGCTGCAGAGTCGGGCAGGACCAAGCGACTAATGATTTCACTTTCACGTCTCTGTAAGTTACTGCCCTACTGAACTACCTTAACAATGCAGTTCAATAGCTTGGCTTATACCATAATGTCTTGACCTGATTTGTCCTGAAGAAATTAATTATGTTAGCTGAATTCAAAATAAGAATGTTTTTTCCTTTTGTCTGAGTTATATGTGGATTGTGCCCTACTTCCCAGAGATTTTGGATTGTTAATGAAAATATATGAAATGTACTCATTGAGTACTTACTACTGAATCTTTATTTTGGCCTAATGCAGTAGATATCATTTTGAAGATGGACGACCTAAGACTCATCTTTTCATATACTCATGATCTATGTATGTTTTCTTATTCTGATAACTTTTAATTATATCTTTTGCCCATTTCTCATTAGTTTATGATTATTTTATTAGTTTATTATTATTATGATGATTATTAGTTTATGACTAAGTATTTGAAGGAGCTTTTTTCTAAGCTAGGGAAATTAACTCTGTCTGAAAGTTACAATTATTTTCTAGGTTATCTTTATACTGATTTTTCTTAAGGTGACTTCAGCCTTGCAGAAACCTTAAAAATTTTTGCTTTTGAGTAATCAAATTCATCAAATGATATTTCATGGCTTCTCTCTCTGTTTTGGTTTTATATCATATTTGGAAAAGTCTTCCTTTAGTTGTTTAGACTCTTTTGCCACCCATGGACTGTAACCTGCCTGGCTCCTCCGTCTATTGAATTCTCCAGGCAAAAATACTGGAGCAGTTTGCCATTTTCTTCTGCAAGGTATCTTCCTGACCCAGGGATCAAAGATCTTATGTCTCTTGCATTGGCAGGCAGGTTCTTTACCACTGAGGCACCTGAGAAGCCCAAAGTCTTCCTTATTCTGAGATTAAAAAAGAATTATCTCCACATCAAATAAGAGGATTGTTTTTTAAAAAGTAGAAAACAGCAAATGTTAGGATGTGAAGAAGCATCAGTTACAGTGCATAGCTGATGGGGCTATAGGATGATGCATCTGCTGTAGAAAGCAGTATGGCAGTTCCTCAAAAAATTAAATGGAGAATTATGGTAAGACCTAGCAATCCCACTAGTAGGTGTGTACACAAAAGGACTGAAAGCAGTCTTAATCACAAGAGTCAAAAAGTGGACAAAGCTCAAATGTTCTTCAACAGATGAATGGATAAAATAAATGTAGTATACACACACAATGGAATATTATTCAGCATAAAAACTGAATGAAACTCTGATACATGTCACAGCAAGGATGAAACTTGAAAACACTATGTTAAGTCAAATAAAGCAAGCACAAAAAGGACAAATATATGATTCTGTTTGTTTGTGGTACCTAGAATAGCTAAATTCATAGATATAGGAAGTAGAAGAGTGGTTACCAGGGGCTGGGGAGAGAGAAATGGGAGTTACTGTTTAGTGGACACAGAGTTTCAGCTTGCAATGACAAAAATATATTACAGAAATGGATAGTGGCATTGGCTTCATGACACAGGATGTGAAAACAATTCCACTAAACTGTACACTTAAAAGCGGCTATAATGGTAAAATTTTGTTGTGTATGTTGTCCATAATTTAAAAAATAATAATTATCACATTATGTTATTTAACACTTTTGTAGTTTCATTTTCTATTGAGTCCTGGTTGCAAGAACCAGGTCAACCTTAAATAAGAAAAGTTTATCAGAAGGCATTTATTTATTCAGTTTTATACAAATTTGTTTATCATTTAAGTGGAGTTTATTTTTTAAATATTCACAAAAACCACTTAATGGAGACTTTTTGAAATAAATACTTAGATAGAACATAAAGAAAAATCTTCTTTTCTTAGTTGTAGGAGTGATTTTACTTCAAAAAAAGAAAAGGAGGATCTACTTTGCAGGTTCATTTTTTGCTAGGTATTACCAAAAATTAAAATTGGATAATCAAACTAAAAGATAAGCCAGGGTCAGATTTTTGTCTTCAAAGATTCTTTCTCTTTATAAAGTGTCAACTTAGTAACAACTCCGGTGTCATTGTTTTATTAGTGGTACATTATATCTAGTTACAGTGAATTTTTTTTAAAGCTGTAAGAGAACTTAATGATGACCTTTAGTTATTAATTTTTTCAAATAAAGATGTGTATAAAAAAAGCTGCATTTCTTCAAAGACTGCAACTTCAACTAGAATGATGATTGTTTCCCCCAGGAATTTCAATCAATATTTTTATATAAAATCCAAGGGTTCCACCTTAATTTTTTTTCCATCTAATTTTATCTTAATGTTCCAGGGAGTGATACTAAAATTTTTGAAATTACTCTATAGGCACATCTACTAAAAATAGTATGTCCCAAGTGGTTGGTGCACATTGATCATGTGTAAGAGTGGAAAGCAATTAAGTCAGAGATTTCTGGGGCCCAATTATGTTAAGCTCTGCACATTCTGGTAAAGCCTCCTGGTTTTATCCAGTGTGCTATAGGCGGATACTAGAGGATTTTAGCAGAGGAGTAATGTCTATGGAAGTTTAGGACTGCAGTGTCTGGAGGATTCTGTAGGAAGGTAAGAGTGAAAGCAGCAGGACCAGTTAGGCAGCTGTGTCAATGGTCCAACAAGGCAGGAGGGTTATGCGGTCTAGGGTGGTGGCCGGAAGGTGTTGAGAAATTCTTGGATTTGGAGTGTGTTTTGAAGCTGAAGTCAGGGGGATTGGCTATAACTTGTTAGGGAAAAAGAGGAGTAAAGGATGAGTAGGAGATTGTGGAACTGGGAAATCTACATTTGGAAGAAGTAGAAGATTAGACAGACGCGATGAAGCAGATCTCCTGAGCCAGACAGAGCCGTTGGGGCTTGCTCCTGGGAAGTGTTACAAAGGTGCATTAGGATCGTGGGAAGATGGGCGTGATGTGAGCACTGTTGTCAGGGAACCAGCAGCATTGTGGAGCTGGGAGGGGGGAGGCTGACCAGGCAGGACGAGGGAAACAGGACTCTGCTAGTTTCTGTCTGGGGCTGTAAGACTCGTTCCTTCTCTTTCCCCTTTGGGAATGAGGCCTCACACCCAGCGCTTCCTTGTCTATCAAATGCGCCCTCCCGTTCCCAGTGGAATCGGTCAGAGTGATAGCTTTAGGTGCGGTGGGTCACACAGCCCCCCAGGCACAAAGGGAACTCATGTGCTTCCCATAAAACTCTCCAGGAAGAGTGCTGAGCAGATGGGTGGAAACCCAGCCCAGACTATCTGATTTTGAAATGTGGATTTACTACTCCCAGCTACCCAACTTTGAGCAAATTATTTAATTTCCCCACATCCCAGTTTTCTCACTTGGGAAATAAGATTAAAACAGTACTCAGCTCACAGGGGTAAGGTGGGAGCTAAATAAGCCTTACATTTTGAAGCTTTTGTAAAGTAAATGTGAGCTGAATTTTTTTTTCTTAATTCCCGCCCCCCCCTCCAAAAAAAAAAATACTGTGGACGAATTCTTAAGATGGGTTTCCCAGGTGGCTCAGTGGTAAAGAATCCACCTGGCAATGCAGGAGATGCAGCTTCAGTCTCTGGGTTGGGAAGAACCCCTGGAGAAGGAAATGGCAACTCACTCCAGTATCCTTGCCTGGGAAATCCCAAGGACATAAGAACCTAGTGTGCAACAGTCCATGGGGTCACAAACAGTCAGAGAAGACTTACTGACTACAAACAACAAACAACAATCCTTAAGATTGTTTGCTCTTATACGTTCTTATACTAATGTTTGTACTGACTGATTAGGATTGCAAGTAGGCAACAGTGAAAATATCACTTCAAAAGAAGAATAGCAGAATTTAATATCTTGATAGGAAATTTTAAGTGCAAATGATGATGCTGAGTGAGTGGGGAAGAGAAGTGTCCTCAACAAATAATGAGGAAAGAACTCATATTTCAGAAAGAGAAGTTGGCAAACTCCTTCAGAAATGTATTTATTTAAATCAACATATTTTGGATAACCACATAACACAGATTACATTTAAAATTAAAAATGATTCTGTAATTGCCTGTTACTAAGTTTCTCTCCAGTTTTAATGCAAAGATGTATTGATTAAGAAAAAAAAAACAAAAGCAAAATTCTCAAGGAGCATAAAATATATGTGATCATTTTCCAATATAAATTATGAAAAAGGAACTATTCACCATCATTATAAACCTATGTTTTCTATTTCAAAATGCCAGTACATTTCTCCTTGTTTGTCTACTCATATTACCATGCAGATTTACAAATTCTGTGTGCTTATGTTGACTAGCTGGTGATGTTACTGGTCATGTATGATTCAATTTATTGTATGTTTTCAAATAATTATCAGCCAGGAGTATTATCAACTTCATTAATGATCAGGAAAAATATAAATACAAAAGTTTGAGTTTAAAAAATGTTGTCTAAGAAATGAGGATGACATTTAGTTCAGTTCAGTTCAGTTCAGTTTCTCAGTCGTGTCCGACTCTTTGTGACCCCATGAACCGCAGCACGCCAGGCCTCTCTGTCCATCACCAACTCCTGGAGTCCACCCAAACCCATGTCCATTGAGTCAGTGATACCATCCAACCATCTCATCCTCTGTCGTCCCCTTCTCCTCCTGCCCTCAGTCTTTCCCAGCATCAGGGTCTTTTGCAATGAGTCAGCTCTTCACATCAGGTGGCCAAAGTATTGGGAGTTTCAGCTTTAGCATTAGTCCTTCCAATAAACACCCAGGACTGATCTCCTTTAGGATGGACTGGTTGGATCTCCTTGCTGTCCAAGGGACTCTCAAGTCTTTTCCAACACCGAAGTTCAAAAGCATCAATTCTTTGGTGCTCAGCTTTCTTTATAGTCCAGCTCTCACATCCATACATGACCACTGGAAAACCGTAGCCTTGACATTTAGGCATGATGGAAAGAAGGCTGAACTTTTGAGATTAATATGGTTATTTATGGCAACTATTCCTATACCTACTACTCATTTGAGGATCTTTAATTTTTAACATCTGTGGTAGGCAGATTAATGACCTTCCAAAGATGTCCTTACTCAAATCTCTAAAACCTGGAAATACATTACCTTACACGACAGAGAAGTATTAAGGTAGAAGATGGGATCAAGGTTGAAAATCTTATCCTGTGTTATTTTGTGTGTGTTTGGGGGGGATGTAATCAGTAGGGTTGTGATTGATGTAAGGAGGAGGCAAAAGAGGGAGAAGCAGAGAGACCCCAACAGTATGAAGAGGAAGCTTCTAGAAGCTGGAAAAGGCCAGAAAACAAGATCCCCCTAGAATCTCCAGATAAACACAGTCCTGCAGATACCCTGATATTTGGCCACCGAGACCCATCTTGGATTCCTGAGCTCTGGAACTGTAAATGGTTAAGTTGTGTTGTTTTAGACCACTGAGCTTGTGGTAATTTGCTATGAAAGCAATAGAAAGTCACTGTAACACCTGAAAGAAATGTTGCAAAATGTGTGCAGAATAAAGTTTGAGAAAAATTGTTGGACTCTGAGAAACTTCAGCAGGTGGCAATAGTGGGGAGAAATGTTTAATTCAAGATTTGTAAGACTCATAATATCTTTCACCAAAGGAAATAAAGTTAGATGTTATATTCACATCTCAAATTACCACCTATAGCATTTACATTGTAACCTTATTCTCCAACTATTGTCTCATTCTATCCATAGAATTTTCACAGATTTTGGCAAACCTTTGTTAGTGTATATCAAATGCAAGAACTTTAGAGTGAAAAATGTTTTATAACACTCTTGCTTAGTACGTGAGGGCTTTCTTTTGAAAATTTACCAAATGTCATTAAACTCTACATAAAACAAATAGTTGGGAATTTCTTGATTTGAATTTGATTCTATTCATATTTATACTAGTTAGTTTTATAATCATTAGTCTATATTTCTAGCACTATCCCTAACTTACAAAACTATTTTCAGCACATCACTTACCCTCATCAATCTTAGGTTCCACATTCACAAAGAAATAGAAACAGAAGCAGAAGATATTAAGAAGAGGTGGCAAGAATACACAGAAGAACTGTACAGAAAAGATCTTCATGACCCAGATAACCACAATGGTGTGGTCACTTACCTAGGGCCACACATCCTGGAGTGAGAAGTCAAGAGGCCTTAGGAAGGTCTTAGGAAGCATCACTACAAACAAAGCTACTGGACTTGATGGATTACAGTTGAGATATTTCAAATTCTAAAAGATGATGCTGTGAAAGTGCTGCACTCAATATGCCAACAAATTTGGAAAACTCAGCAGTGGCCACAGGACTGGAAAAGTCAGTTTTCATTCCAATCCCAAAGAAATGTAATGCCAAAGAATGCTCACACTATGACACAATTGCACTCATCTCACATGCTAGTAAAGTAATGCTCAAAATTCTCCAAGTGAGGCTTCAACAGTACATGAACCGAGAACTTCCAGATGTTCAAGCTGAACTTAGAAAAGGCAGAGGAACCAGAGTCAAATAGCCAATATCTTTTGGATTACGGAAAAAGCAAGAGAGCTCCGTAACAACATCTACTTCTGCTTTATTGACTACGCCAGAGCCTTTGACTGTGTGGATTGCACCAACCTGTGGAAAATTAAGAGATGGGAATACCAGACCACCTGACCTGCCTCCTGAGAAATGTGTATGCAGGTCAAGAAGCAAGAGTTAGAAATGGCCATGGAACAACAGACTGGTTCCAAAACAGAAAAGCAGTACATCAAGGCTGCATATTGTCACTCTGCTTATCTGACTTATATGCAGAGTATATAAATTAGATGCAAAATGCCAGGCTGCATGAAGCACAAGCTGGAATCAAGATTGCAGGGAGAAATATCAATAACTTCAGATATGCAGATGACACCACTTTTATGGCAGAAAGTGAAGAAGAACTAATGAGCCTCTTGATGAAAGTGAAAGAGGCTTAAAGCTCAACATTCAAAAACTGAAGACCATGGAATCCAGTCCCATCACTTCATGGCAAATAGTTTCAGAAACAATAGAAACAGTGACAGACTTTTATTTTCTTGGGCTCCAAAGTCACTGCAGATGGTGACTGCAGCCATGAAATTAAAAGACACTCTCTCCTTGGAAGAAAAGCTATGACCAACCTAGACAGCATATTAAAAAGCAGAGATATTACTTTGCCAACTAAGGTCCATCTAGTCAAAGCTATGATTTTTCCAGTAGTCATGTATGGATGTGAGTGTTGGACCATAAAGAAAGCTGAGTGCTGAAGAATTGATGCTTTTGAACTGTGGTGTTGGAGGAGACTCTTGAGAGTCCCTAGGACAGTAAAGAGTTAATCCTAAAGGAAATCAACTCTGAATACTCATTGGAAGGACTGATGCTGAAGCTGAAACTCCAATACTTTGGCCACCTGTGCAAAGAACTGACTCATTGGAATAGACCCTGATATGGGAAAAATTGAAGACAGAAAGAGAAGGGGATGATAGAGAATGAGATGGTTGGATGACATCACTGACTCAATGGAGATGAGTTTGTGCAAGTTCAGGGTATTGGCCATGGACAGGGAAGCCTGGTGTGCTGCAATCCACGGGGTTCCAAAGAGTCGGACATGACTGAGTGACTGAACCCAAGAAGTGAAGTGGTTGTTAATAAAATTACGTGTAATATATGTATCTAATAACATCATTCATCTGAGTATCCCAAGTGAGTTAAAGTCATTCAGTCATATCAGATTCTTTGTGACCCCATGGACTATATATAGCCTGCTAGGCTCCTCTGCCCATGGAATTCTTTAGGTCAGAATATTGGAGTGGGTATCTGTTCCCTTCTCTCAAAGCATAGTATCCTGAAGCCTAGTTTATAAATATTAACAAGTAATATTATCTCAACTTTACAAGGGAGAAACAAGGCAGAAAGAATTAACTGGATTAGAGAAAGCCATAAATTACCTGCTGGTGGGACACTCTGAGGACTATACTTGCTGTCTTTCTATCTGCTTACCATGTTTAATCTCTACTTGATACTACTAGGCAATAGATACATAATCAATAGATTAAAATATACTATATAAGTGTTATATACTATATGTTACTAATAGAATCAATACTATCCCAGGTCCTAAACCATATAGAAAATGCTCAAGAAAGCCTAGCCTGTGTTTAACATTCTGCATACAGGCAACTCATCTGTCTAACAGTTTCAGGGTTATTGCTGTCAGACCTAAGTGTATTATAAAGAGAAAGGAGCTTTTCATGTCTATGTCATCAGTCATATTAGCTTTGCTAAAATTGGGGAGGGCTCTCAAAATAGGTGATGCATGGATTATATACAGCCACTGAAGATCCTTCTAAATACTATACTTAAAGAGACTTTTGGCTTTTGTATAAACACTGATCTTGATATCTTTTGCTTTATTGTCTATAATTATTAACACTATTGGACCCCAAAATTTAAGAAGGCATGTCTCAAGTTAAGTGCTCTTGATAATGATAACAATGAAAGTGGATTGGATTACTGAATCAAGTTTAATGTAGCTACAGCTACTACCTCTATCAACCTTTTTTTCAGGAGCTGCTTTTCCATCCCTAAGTGTATATAAACATGCAGGCTCATGTGCTTATTTGGTTTAGAAAAAAAATTCCACACTTTCCATAGCAACCTCAGTTCCGAATGAGAGCAGAATATCTTGGTGAGCACTGATGCTGAAGTGCCACCGACGAGGGGTTCGTCCTCAGCTTCCCGCCCAAACCAGTGGAACTCTCCAGCTGGCCCGCTCCATGGGTCACTCTCTCCCCTAGTCTGGGTTCTATCCTGGGGGCCCCTCGCTTGGGCTTCCAGGATGTGCTGCTTACTCAGTGACCCCGTTCCCTGCTCCTCACCACATACCTGGTGCTCACAGGTACCCAGGAAGATGTGCTTGTTTTTGAGCACTGGTTGCTTAAGAAAGAAACTTCAAATAAGCTTTCTCAGCCCCCTGTATTGCTCCCAAAATTTCAGTCTTGAAACTTCTCTGTTGCTGGATGGGTATCTCCTGTTTTATGTCCTTCCCCACATATACACCTCAACTCTAAACGCAAAGCTGACACAGCTTTCTCTTCCTGGGATGCCTCTTTGCTCCAAAAGTCATAAACAGTTGCCACCAGGGTTTCCATCTCCATTTGAAATTTCTTCATAAAACACAAAAGCATTTTTAAAAGTTTTTTTGCCTGACATCTTTTTGTGAAGAAGGAGTATCTACTCTACAAAGAAGAACAGCTTGCTCTCTTGAGAAGGTAGAGAATACCTATGATTCCTTCATGCAGGGCTCAGAGCAGTGAAAAGTAATACCAAGCTCATTTTTCAATGCTTCTTCACATGAGCTTGCTGTGTTAAATATTTAATAAATCACCACGTGCTAATAGTCTTGTACATCAGTGGTCCCCAGGCTTTTTGACACCAGGGACCAGTTCCATGGAAGATAACTTTCCCACTGACAGGGTGGAAGGGGTTGGTTCAGGTGATAATTTGAGCAATGATGGGGGGTTGGGGAGCAGCAGATGAAGTGTACCTCGTTTGCCCTCCACTCACCTCCTGCTGTTGGTTTCTAACAGGCCGTGAACCAATACTGTTCTGCAGCTCAGGGATTGGGGACCCTGGTTATACAGTGTCTGTAGCATCCTGGTCTTGCTTAGTGACACAGCTGTTTTCAGGTATCACTTCTGTTACTGACCTCAAGTTGGAGAGCCCGTTGCTCAAGAGCTCTTGACCCATAAGAGATAAGTGTTGGGTAAAAGGAAAGGTAGCTTTATTGAGGAAGGCAGCAATTCTGGGGAGAAGGTGAACTCATGTCCCAAAGAACAAACTGTCCTCTGCCAGTCACGGGGGGCAAGAACTTTTAAAGGGGAGTTTCAGGGGTGTATCAATGGAGGGAGTGGGCCACATGCAGAAACAGCTCAGTCAACACTGACAGTCATCTTGAAATTGGTCATTGGCGGTCTGACCAGCATCACCCTTATTGGTTTAAGTTCATATAGTTAATCTTCAGTTCTGGGGTTGGTTTGTTCCCATTTCTTTGAGGCCAGTTCTTGAGATTCTTGTTATGGGAGTCTGGTCATCACGTACTTAACTTACCCCTGGTGGGGGCTTCAGTATCTATAATTTCTGGGCTCAGTATATCTGAACTCTAAGGATGTGGCTGAGAATATTGTCTATAATGGACTTCCCAGGCAGCACTAGTGGTAAAGAACCTGCCTGCCAATGCAGGAGACATAAGAGATGTGGATTTGATCCCTGGGTGGGGAAGATCCGCTGGAGAAATGCATGGCAACCCACTCCAGTATTCTTGCCTGGAGAATCCCATGGACAGAGGAGCCTGGCAGGCTTCAGTTCATAGGGTGAAAAAGAGTCAGACACTACTGAAGTGAATTAGCATGTACCCACCTACTATCTATAGCTCTGAAGAGGAAACTAAAATCCTTGAGTTTGCTTAATGACTAAACTGCTATTATTTGGCTTTGTTTGACGGCTTTCCTTTGTTTCTTCATTTTCTCACTTTTCAAATGAAATTTATTCTTGGACTAAGGTTTTTCTACATACAAGAGGCAGACAGAGGACACGGTGTGGGTATCTATCATGGGAAGATTGCTCCATTACACCTCCACTAGGAAATGAATCACACAGCCAAAAGGGGATTAAGCTTTCTTTCATACTGTATCCTCCTTATCCTACATTGTAGAGTAAGACTCCAGAACCCTCTTTTCAGAGATACAGAGAGCTCTGGCACCCACAGTAATGCATAGCATTTGTCACATCACTTAGCAGAGTTAGAAAGACTTCTGAAGAAACCTGGGAAGGAGTACTAATTCTTAATTTAAAAATGAAGTTATTTATATATTTGACTGTGCCGAGGGTTAGTTGCAGCATGTGGGACCTTTGGTTGTGGCATATGAGATCTAGTTCCCTGACTAGGGGTTGAACCCATGCCCCTAGCATTGAGAGCAGAGTCTGAGACACTGGACCACGAGGGAATTCCCAGCACTGATACTTTGAATAAATCTATTTTAAAAGGTAGGCATAAAGGTTTAAAAAGAAAGAACTGATATGCCTTGAATATCCTGAGGGTTCATACTTTGTTCACAGGACAAGAATTATATGAGACATTTAGAAGGGGGAATTGTGTTGCACGTGACTATTATTTTAAGTGAGACTTTTCTTAAGGTCTACTGTAAGGACAAGCTAGAGATTGATAAGATGAGCATTCTTCCTTCAGTAGAATTTACTGCATATATGCAAGCTTCTCCTCACCAGCCAGTGGAAATGAACAAGGGTACATTAATGTTACATTTAAAGTAGTGTAGGCCCTACCTATGTGTGAGCAGGGTCTCAGTTCCACCTTTTAATTCTCTGCAAGTTATTCCTGGGCATTCCTGGAGTGATCCCAAAAGGAAACTCACATTCTTCTCAGTCCTTTTCACTGAGTCATTTTGTGATGTTTGCAAGGTCCTAAGTTAAAGAATTGGCTACTAAAAATGGTTGTACTCTATCTGTCTACAAGAGTCAAGTTTCAGGTCATCAGAGTGTGTAATCCAGGTAAGCAGCATTTCTCAGGGATGCCTGTCCTAATGAATAGTATTTTTTGTTTGTTTGTTTCCAATATTTTGTGTTTGGTCTGCCAACATCTTTTTTGTGAATATTTGTTAATATTTTCCTATAAAACGTGTCCGTTATCTTTTATGCCACCTTTTCCCAGGTGGCTCAGTGGTAAAGAATTCATCCACTAACGCAGAAGACACAGGAGATGTGGGTTTGATCCGTGGGTCAGAAAGATCTCCTGGGGTAGGAAATGGCAAGCTGCTCCAGCTTTCTTGCCTGGAAAATTCCATGGACAGAGGAGCTCTATGGACTACAGTTCATAGAGTCACAAAGAGTTGGATATGACTTAGTGACTCAGCATGCATGAATATCTTTTATTCCTTTGTACTTCACCAACTCATTTGATAAATATTTCTTGAACACCATCGATGTGCAAAGCTTGGGCTAAGTAGATGCATTTCTGAACAAGAAATAATCTCAGCTCTGCAATCTAATGGGAAATTAGCACAGACAATGATAATTAGAGAAAAAAGATACAGGAGAAAGTTCATACAAAGACATAATTAACTGATTTATAGTTCAGAGAAGTGAAGTATTTATTAGAACTTATTGGGTTCACCAAGAAGCCATCAAAGAGAGAGTGGCTTTAGGATGAGCCCTTAAAGAATGGACATCATCTTTTAAAATAAGTTTAGTAAATTTATTCTATATTAAAACTATTATTTCATATAAATTAGAAAAAAATTTCAAGTAGAAGGAAATTAAACCACCTATAAGCTAGTCAAGCAAAAGTAATTTTGTAATCATAGAAGATCAAATTGTTGCTCACAATATTTTATCCCCTCTGTATAATTTTGTCAATAGTTAATACATTGTTTGCTCTACTTTCAAACCATACTGTAGATGCTGTTTTTAATCTGATTTTATCACTCAGTATATTGTGATCAATGTTCTTTTCTTTTGCACCATTTAAATGTCTGAATAGATTTTTTTTTTTTATCCAGTTCTCCCAAATAAAAAGCTGTATTTGTTAGTTTTAGACTTGGCTGCAGATGAGAGAAAACTGAGTGGATTAAAGACGGCAGAATTTTTTCCCATGTATCCGTGAAAGACGTTCTGGACTGACATTACACCACATGTATAGAAGCCCAGACCTCATCTGTTTGTCAAGTTTCAGGAGGACAGAGTGAAGTTAAGCAGAGGGGAAGAACTTTTCCACAAGTTGCACACATCATCCTTATTTCTATCCAAAGGGTAGAAATTAGTTACTTGTCCATGTTTACTTGCAAGAGAATCTGAGGAAAGTAGCCTTCAGTCAGATAGCTGAGACCCAGTTAAAAAACTGGGGCCTCCATTATCAGGGAAGAAGTGGAGACAAAATAGCCCACTATAATTGATATTCTCTGTGATTGACATCCATTTTGTTTTCAGTCTTTTAATACCATAAGTAACATTATGATTAAACTTACAGATTTTTGACAGGCAGAAACAGAGAGGATATTAGGGAATGAAGTGCATTTAAAAACACCTAGGAACTGGTTTATGAACAAGCAATGTAATTTTGTAATAGTGTATGGGGCTTCCAGGGTGGCTCAGATAGTAAAGAATCTGCCTGCAATGCAGGAGACCCAGATTCAACCCCTAGGTCAGGAAGATCCCCTGGGGAAGGGATTGGCTACCCACTCCAGTATTCTTGCCTGGAGGATCCCATGGACAGAGGAGGCTGGTGAGCTATTGACCATTGGGTCATAAAGAGTCAGACATGACTGATCCACTAACACTCTTTTACTTTCAAAAGACATATAGGGGAATAGATGGAAACAAATCTTGTTTTCCCAAAGGGTTATTCAATCTTGTGTGTCCAGAAAGAGAACAAATCCTGAGTTCCAAGGTCAGTGATATTAGACTCTCATTTTCAGAAGATTATCTAATTAGTATATGAAGTAAGCGTCTATGTTTACTAAATGAACTGGTTAAGCAACCAATGAAACCATCTTTGAGCACTTAGCCCCCTCTAGGTTTTTATCAGAAGATCTTTTTTTAATCTTTCAGATGAAAACAGAAAATTTTTCTGGAATAAATAAAATATATATGAAAAATAGTCTATATTTTTATACATAGTTTATATTACTTGATATGATAATAGCAATAATAACTTACATTTCTAGAGCTCTCTATAGTTGACAAAACACTTTTGCTTAAATTATTGGCAAAATGAACAAAAAGATATTACCTTTTATACACGAGGGGGGAAAAAGTCTCAAGAAATATTAAATACCTTGCCAAAGATCACACAGCTAATTAGAATAAAAGCTTGAAATTTAGGCTAAAATCTAGGACTTCTCATTCATATTGCATCATATTACATTGCCCTTCTGACCAGAAATCATACATGGTTTATCTGAATATAACTGCTTTTAATATGATTCATTTAATGAGAAATAGATAGCAGATCTTTAGTTGGAAGCTATTAATAGTTGAAAATTATTACCCCAACTGTATTAATATCTTAGTGATATTACTACTACTCGATTTTGCCTCTGCTATTTTTGTGAGATGATCTTAAGTTGAAGAGCTCTAGATAATCACTATCTCCTGAAAAGAAAAGTCATTCCCTGATGCATTTCCTTAATATATAATGACCAGGTCTGTAGTGCATTGATTAAAAAGCAAAACAATCCAAAGATGCACAGGTGATCTGATGGAGTCCAGAAAGCTGTGCGAAACCATCCTTTATTTCAAGGTCAAAACCCTTCCTGTGCTCTCTGGATAGTCCACATTAAGTGGTGGGCAGTCATGAGTCACTCCTTCCAGCAAAAGCCTTTGTTATGATACCTGGGGGGCTTCCCAGGTAGCTCAGAAGTAAAGAAACTGCTTGCAATGCAGGAGACGCAGGAGACATGGGTTTGATCCGTGGATCAGGAAGGTCCCCTGGAGGAGGGCATGGCAATCCACTCCAGTATTCTTGCCTGGAGAAACCCACAGACAGAGGATCCTGGGGGGCTATGGTGCATAGGGTGGCAAAGAGAGGGAAGCGACTGAGCACACGCCCGCATGCATGATACTTGAGTAGCAGTTTGTTTCAATGTCCCTTTTCAGATCTTTAGGGAAGACTTTTTGTAGTGACATTTCCTCTCCTCCCAGGTAAGTGACCTTTGTGGCCTCCACACACAGTGCTATTCTCTGGACCCAACACAGACCTTTCCCTTGGAATGTCAACCATTCAGTTCTTTTAAACTTTACCCCGTGGAGGGGGAAGGGTCTGTGACTATGGCTGATGAATGCCAGATACAACAGAAAGTAACTCTCAGAGTGAAGCATCAATAAAACCAGGCCTTTTATCTTTTATCTCAGTGCAAGGGCAAGCTTCCCACCCCATGATTTTATCTTAGTCACTGTATTTTTCTGGATTTTATTTGAATTACAAAGATCTGTCCATTACTCTAAATTATGGGTACGGTCCTTACCCGTATGTTTCAAACTTAAAATGTCCTCAGTTAATTTCTGCAATTCCATCAGAGACACTATAGTTTCCTGAAGAAAGCTTGATTTTTTTTTTTTTTTTTTAATTTCTGTTTCCTCCTTGCTGTTCAGAGGAGCTAACAGAAAAATCTAGGGAGAAAACCATCTTAAAAAAAAAACTAAACTACAATGTGATAAATACAGTTCCTGAACCCTACTCAAAATACTACAGAAATAGAATAGGGAAAATAGTTAATTGGGAAGAATTCTGGGAAATTTTTGAGGAGGTGATAATGGAACAAGATCTTGGAGATAAGTGTGATTTTGCTGGGCAGAGAAGAAAGTTATTGCAGGAGACTGATCTCAATGACTGAAAATCATGTAGGTGGGACACTATTTAACATGGTCCTGGAGTTTTGAGAAAATAGACTGTAGCCAGAACATAAGTGTAAACGAATATGTTGGGGGTTAGGGGTCAGGGCACAGGAGGACCTGAAGATGAAGCTGGAAAATTCTTTCAAATTTCAATAATTTATAATACTTATAATAATCTTTATAATAGATAATATATAATCTTTATAATATTAAAGATTTGTATTTTTGCTAATTCAAAATAACTTCCTTTTCTGATTATAAAAGCCCTTTTACAAAAAGCTTTTCTGATTATAAAAGCATTCATTGTAGAAGACTTCACGACCTGGTGACTGAATTCCCAGCAGCCCCTTCCTTTGCCTGCTTGCTTCTAAACTGGATCATCCTCAATACATTCTACACACTGGCCCCTGATAGGTGTCAGCCACGCTGACAAGGATTCTTCTTGGTGCTCTCCTAATAAATGTCACAGACAGGGTGGGTGCAATGGGCCAATGTGGACTTACCTTAGCTAATACAGTGATCCCCAACCTTGCTGCTTCCTAAAAATATCAAGGCCTGTAGACTTTACTACCAGAGGTTCTGGTGAATTCATCTGCCTTGAGGTTCTGGTGTACGTGTAGCTTTAAAAAATTGTCAGGTGATGCTAACGTGAAGACTGGAAGAAAATCCCTGAATTAATTGCTAGCTTCTTGCCTCACAAACAACTGATCATCCACACCGAATATTTCCATCTTCATGAAGCAGGCTAAGCTATTTTCAGCCAAGTCTACAAAATATTTCTTATGTAAAGCTAAAACTGACTTTAATTTTTCTTTAATCCACAGAACCAGTTCCGTGCTGATGCTACAAGGAATATGTTTATCCTTTTTCACATGACAGCCTGTTAATTACTTGAACATTTGTTAATAGAGTCTTCCTGAGTGTAATTTTTCCCCAAGCTAAACATATAGAAAATTTTTTTAATGTAAAACCCATCCCTAGTTGGACAGTGAGCTTGTCACATTCCACAGATCAGAAAGATTTGCGTTTCTAAAAGTCTTGCATTCCTGTAAGAGACAGTTTACAGACAGACTAAGAAAGCTGTGCATCACACTGCAAGCCAGAAAATTCCCCTTTCTTGCTATCAAACACAGGAATGCCTGGCCTGTATCAGAGTGACTAAAACCTCCAAGTGGATTTTTTTTACTGTAAATAATCATTTGAAGGATAAATACAGAGAGGAAGTACTATGATGTACTATACTATTAGGTATAGTGAATATAAGTTATTTTGTGTAAAACTACTTTAAATGGTTCCCTTTCTGTTTTGGGACCCTCGTCATTCTGCAAGCTGGACTCCCTTGTGTTTGGCTATATGGTCATAAGAAGAGGGGAAAACCCCTCACTCAGCAATCAAAAAAATGTCTATGAACTTTTTGTTTGATGATACCCAGACTATTCTGTTATTTAATGACAGAGGTTTCTAGTTTCTTACTTCCTACATTTATCTTTTGGTAGATGTTTTGCCCCTATTTCAACTGTGGTCTGCTTAGTGAGGAATTGAATGGAAACCTCAGTGTTCTTGCTCCAGAGAACCTCTGACTAATGATGTAGGCTGGGTCTGTGATAACTGCTTTAAAATGTCAGCTATGAGGAGGGCCCTACAGATTATGACCACCCATCTTTCTTCTGTTCAACGCCAGTTCATTAATCTAACCCAGCCTATTATCAATTATCCACAGAAAGAGGCCCATGGGCTGATATGTAGCCAAGCTCATCCATAATTAGGTCCCAGTTTAATCTTTCTTCCTTTGTTCCCCATGTCTCTCTGAAATGGAGTCTTTATTAGATCAGTGTACTTACTCTCTTTCTAAATCACGTCAGAGATATTTCTGTTTGCACAACGCACTTACACCATTCTCCCTGTAAGGGAATGAAGCCTGCCCCCATTGACAGAATCCTTTCAGCCTACAGGGAATCTGCTCATCATGTAAACATCAGCACAGGCTCCATTCATGAAATGTCCCAAAATGCTCTTGCTCACAGAATCGTATAGCTTCTTTGAACACCTGTTGCCTTTATTGTCTATAATGGCAGTTTAACAGCAGCAAAAATAATAACCATTGCTTAATAAGTTACCATTTTACTAAGGGCTTTTCTGGGCAATTCATATATATTGTTAACCCCGAGGATAGATCTTATTTTACCTGTTTTACAGATGAGGAAATCTAGAATCAACTGGGCTAAGCAACTTGCCCAATATGGCAAAAGCTACTAAGGAGTAGAATCAGGATTGAGTTCTGGTCTATGTGCCTGCAGTATCAGGTCAATATCAGCTCATCTTACCTCTATGTTTGTTTGGCCCTGATTCATACTCTGACCTGTTTTCTTATTTAACTTCACTATGCTTCAGAAACCTTACATCTAACTTGTAAAATAGTAATATGGAGCAAATCAGCATTATGTTAATACTTATTCATGGATTTTATTCAAAGCTGAAGACAATTTTACCTTTTAATATTTATTTACTTATTATTCATTTGGCTGCATTGGGTGTCAGTTGCAGCACGTGGGATCTTCACTGCTGCAAGCCGGCTTCTCTCTAATTGTGGTGCTTAGGCGTAGTTGCCCCAAGGCATGCCCTGGCATGTGGGATCTTGGCTTCCTGGTCAGGAACTGAACTGTGCCCCCTGAATTGGAAGGCAGATTCTTAATCACTGGGCCGTCAGGGAAGTCCCAAGACAGTATTAAAAGCTTAAAAGAGCTCAAGGGACAGTGTCACATGTGCTGCCCAGTCGTCACACCATTCCTATTCAGTAGTCTCCCAGTCTTTGTCAGAATTTAATTGCACTCATTTTAATTAAAGGATTGCATCCGATGAAATCTGTACCCTTTAGAAAGTGAGAATTGACACTGATATGTGAATGGAGATTTTCCCATAATTCCCGGCAACTTTTTAAGGAATTAATTTTCCATCCGGTGCTTTCTCTGAAGAGTTGGCTCTGTCTGTCCAGGTCACCTCCTGCTTGCCTGTAGCCAGCCTTCACCTGCCTCTAGTAGCCCTGTCTTCCTGAAGTACCGGTCAATGTAACCAGACCATCCAGTTGTACTTCTCTGTCGTGTGCACCCAGAGCTGGCTCTTCTTTCAAGGCTGTGGTCTAAGTGTGTCTAAGGAGCACCCCTCCCCAGGCCCCTCCTCCTCACCGTCCCAACCCACATGCCTCGTGTTTCAAGTCAGTTGGAACGTGCTTGACCCAAACGGATGATCTGAATGCTAGTCTTCCTGGTACCATAAAGGTATTTCCAGCAGCAGGCCTTTTCTACCCTCTTACTAAACAGCCTTTAGTATCTGTGGGTGATAGGTTCCAGGACCTGCCCCAGATACCTCAATCTGAGAATGCTCTAGCCCACTGTCAGCCCTCCATACCTGCAGTTTCTGCACCATCTGGGCTTGGCTGGATCTGCTGTTTGGGAATCTGGGGACATGGCGGGCCAGCTGTATCTAACCCCAGCCCAGGGTCACCTGCCCAGGGTCACCTGCAATGACTTGGTCTTAAGACTTTTGACAGTAAACAGAGAAACAAGAGCCAGTCTCAGAAGTATCAGTGACGAGAAGGAAGCAGCATAAAGGCCCTAAGGGGGAAGCTTCCATATACATATGTATTTAGAGCTTACTTGTCCAGTGGTTTCTAAAATATGTGAAAGTCCCGCCGCTTTTATTTGAAACATTAGGTGCACTTACCACAAGTACTTAGCTAATCCTCAAGCACTCTTATAAGGCGGCTCCATATCATTAACCTCATTTTGACAAAGACCAACTTTACCAGCTCATCCTTTAGACCTACAGAAAGACCAGGGTGGACAGCAGAATTAGAAGGACTTAAAGACAGTTTTCATCTTCATGAACAAATAAATCTGTTGGTAAATTAGGCTGTGAAGTTAATAGTTGGAGGATTTCTGTCTGTATGTGAGACAAATGGAGTGCTTGACACAGCCATCACCAGGCTTTTTGGCAACAGGGTCTGGTTTCATGGAAGACAATTTTCCACACACTTTGGTGGAGGTGGGGGGTGGTTTGGGGATGATTTAAGTACATTTATTGTGCACTTTATTTCTACTATTATTACATAGTGACATATAATGAAATAATTGCACAACTCACCATAATGCAGAATCAGTGAGGAGAGCCCAGGGCTTGCTTTTCTGTCACTAGACGGTCCCACTGGGGGTGAAGGGAGGCAGTGATGGCGGGAGTGTGTGATGGGCAGCGGCTGTAAGGACAGATGAAAGTCAGCCCACTCACCTGCTGCCCACCTCCTGCTCCTCGGCCTGGCTCCTAACCGGCCACGAATCAGCACTTGTCTCTCGACCTGGGACTGGGGACCCCTGGTTTGAAAGAAGTAGCACAGCCAAGAACTATTTACCATTATAGGTCAGATCCTCTGACCTTTTCTTCCAGAATAAGAAATCTTATATTTTATATTTTAACTCAAATTAACCTTTACATCTTCTTATAAGCCAAGTGCACTTTCTGGGACTAATATTATTCCTTTCAATTCTTGTATGTATTTAAAATTTTTTAAATATGATCCTTCAAGCCCAATTAATCATTGATTACTAGAAGGTTCCTCTTAGGGATATGCATTTTAAAAGTCAGCCTTCTAATATGAACTATGTACAATACATATGAGATATATTTTCTTCAGGAACACTCAGCAATGAAAGAAAAAAAAAAAAACCTTTCAACTAAATGACTTGGAAGTAGCCCTGCCTGCCTGACTCATTATGGGCCACTAACATGAGTCATAAGTACCAAATCTCAGTTACACGTTCCTGACATTGTGTCATCACATGACTGTGCTGACAGGCTTAACTGCTTAAACTTTAATTTCATAATTAACTTTTTCAAGGTAAGATGGATCTGGCATCAGTGATTACCAAGCTTTCAGTAAAAGCCTGGAATATGTAAAATGTTTTGTTGGCAACTTAGAGACTGCTAGGTGTAGGTCATATAACATAATAAGTTAATGCTAAAGGGACTATGATTTCACTTTTAACACTGAAATTATGATAAAGCGTGGCCTTTCTAGCTCTTAGGCTAATTTTGTTTCATTGTGACGGATGTTTCCCAAAAGGAAAAGTTATTTTCCTGGTTACTTTCTCTTTGGAAAATACAAATACTTCCAGTGGTACCAAGGAAAACATACAGTGCCAAACTTTGATTTGTATACATACACCCCACGAATATTCCCCATTTGATGAGTTGACTGATGGACACAGACAGACATTTGGCATATCTTCTCACTGAATTGAGAGCATCTGACTGACAGGTGAGGTAATCCTGCTGTTTAAAGTACATAACTTTGGATTTACTGGAAAGATATATTTTAAATGATGAATAAATTGATAAATATTTTAATGCATTTACTTTTTATCTAACACTGTTTAGCTTTACACCTAATTGATTTTCTCTTCCTCACTCTCTCTGCTCAATTTTCTGCACCAATGGAGGCAAATGATAGCATGGATAATCTTAAAAAAATAGATACTTAAAAAAAAAATCAGTGTTTATGTGCTGGTGCTTAATTCTGAAGCTAAAGAATAGTCTGTATCATATTCTTCTCCATTGTAAATCTGCAAGAGCACCAGTTCCTGTCTTGTTTGACTATATTAAGGATATAGTTCAGTGTGTGGTATATAGTAGGTATTTTAAACTATAAATTGAGCAACAACAAAAGAATCCTTATAATTACTAACAACTACACTAACAGGGCCCATGTTGGCAGACCAGGAAAGCAATCCAGCCCAAATTATCCAGTTACCAAGGTCGCTAGGGTTCACTGCATGCTAGAAACTGACTATGAAGTATCAGAATTTAATTCCTTTGTTCTATGTTTCTTTTGAATATTTTACTTTTGACTTTGCAACTAAGAATGAAACAAGTATCAACAGGCTCCTCAGTTCTCACTGCCTACACAGTTCATTAAATTTTCTAGCAATAATACTTACGTTGCATGGAAATTTTCCCAGAAAAGTTTTAGAAGTCTTTTGTCACTTTCATTGTTTCCAAAGTTTCCCACTTTGGAAGGTATATTATTTGTTGCACTTCCCAATGAATCTGAACAAGATCCACATTTTCTAAGGTTAAAGAATATTGACTTATTGATTCTGATAATAAACTCCCATGGCACTGGCACAAAGTCAGTATCACTTCTTCATCTTCTTTGGTGTATTCTTTGTCTTTGCCACATGTATACTGAGTATTCACAAACTGAGCCAGACATCTTGGAGTATGAAGTCAACTGGGCCTTAGCAGTACAAAAAACGCTAGTAGAGGTGACAGAATTCCAGCTAAAATATTTCAAATCCTAAAAGATGATGCTGTTAAAGTGCTATACTCATTATGCCAGCAAATTTGGAACTCAGCAGTAGCCACAGGACTGGAAAAGGTCAGTTTTCATTTCAATCCCAAAGAAAGGCAATGCCAAAGAATGCTCAAACTACTGAACAATTGTACTCATTTCACTTGCTAGCAAAGTAATGTTAAAAATTCTCCAAGCTGGGCTTTAACAGTACATGACCCAAGAGCTTCCAGATGTTCAAACTGGATTTTAAAAAGGCAGAGGAACCAGAGATCAAATTGCCAACATTTGACGGTATGGATCACAATAAACTGTGGAAAATTCTGAAACAGATGGGAATACCAGACCATCTGACCTGTCTCTTGAGAAACCTGTATGCAGGTCAGGAAGCAACAGTTAGAACTGGACATGGAACAAAAGACTGGTTCCAAATAGGAAAAGGAGTATGTCAAGGTTGTATACTGTCACTCTGATTATTTAACTTATATGCAGAGTTCATCATGAGAAACACTGGGCTGGAAGAAGCACAAGCTGGAATCAAGATTGCCGGGAGAAATATTAATAACCTCAGATATGCAGATGACACCACCCTTATGGCAGAAAGAGAAGAGGAACTAAAAAGCCTCTTGATGAAAGTGAAACAGGAGAGTGAAAAAGTTGGCTTAAAGCTCAACATTCAGAAAACTAAGATCAAGGCATCTGGTCCCATCACTTCTTGGGGAATAGATGGGAAAACGGTGGAAACAGTGTCAGACTTTATTTTGGGGGCTCCAAAATCACTGCAGATGGTGACTGCAGCCATGAAATTAAAAGACACTTACTCTTTGGAAGGAAGGTTATGACCAACCTAGATAGCATATTTAAAAGCAGAGACACTATTTGCCAACAAAGGTCCATCTAGTCAAGGCTATGATTTTTCCAGTAGTCATGTATGAATGTGAGAGTTGGATGGTGAAGAAAGCTGAGCACCGAAGAACTGATGCTTTTGAACTGTGGTGTTGGAGAAGACTCTTGAGAGTCCCTTGGATTGCAAGAAGATCCAACCAGTCCATCCTAAAGGAAATCAATCCTGAATATTCTTTGGAAGGACTGATGCTGAAGCTGAAACTCCAATACTTTGGCCATCTCATGCAAAGAGTTGACTCATTGGAAAAGACCCTGATGCTGGGAAGGATTGGGGGCAGGAGGAGAAGGGGACGAACAGAGGATGAGATGGCTAGATGGCATCACTGACTCGATGGACATGGGTTTGGGTAGACTCTGGGAGTTAGTGATGGACAGGTAGGCCTGGCATGCTGTGATTCATGGGGTGGCAAAGAGTCAGACACGACTGAGCAACCGAACTGAACTGAACTGTTGGATCATAGAAAAAGCAAGAGAATTCCAGAAAAAATATCTACTTTTGCTTCATTGACTATGCTAAAGTCTTTGTGTGGGTCACAACAAACTGTGGAAAATTTTAAAGAGGTAGGAATACCTCTTGAGAAATCTGTATGCATGTCAAGAAGCAACAGTTAAAACTGAACACAGAACAATGGACTGGTTTCAAATTGGGAAAGGAGTTCATCAAGGCTGTATATTGTCACTCTGCTTATTTAACGTATATACAGAGAACATCTTGAGAAATGCCGGGCTGGATGAAGCACAAGCTGGAAGCAAGATTGCCGGGAGAAATGTCAGTAACCTCAGATATGCAGATGACACCACCATTATGGCAGAAAGTGAAGAGCAACAAACAACCTCTTGATTAAAGTGAAAGAGGAGAGTGAAAAAGTGGGTTTAAAACTCCGCATTCAAAAAACTAAGATCATGGATCCAGTCCCATTGCTTCATGGCAAATAGATGGGGAAACAATGGAAATAGTGACATTTATTTTTGGAGGCTCCAAAATCACTGGAGATGGTGACTGCAGTCATGAAATTAAAAGACACCTGTTCCTTGAAAGAAAAGGTATGATCAACCTAGACAGCATTTTAAAAAGGAGAAACATTACTTTGCCAACAAAGGTCCATCTAGTAAAAGTTATGGTTTTTCCAGTAGTCATGTATGGATGTGACTATACATATAATTGAACTATAAAGAAAGCTGAGCACGAAGAATTGATGCTTTTGAACTGTGGTGTTGGAGAAGACTCTTGAGAATCCCTTGGACTGCAAAGAGAACCAGCCAGTCCATCCTAAAGGAGATCAGTCCTGGGTGTTCATTGGAAGGACTGATGCTGAGACTGAAACTCCAATACTTTGGCCACCTGATTCAAAGAACTGACTCATTAGAAAAGACCCTGATGCTGGGAAAGATGAAGGCAGAAGGAGAAGGGGGCAACAGAGGATGAGATGGTTGATTGGCATCACCAACCTGATGGACATGAGTTTGAGCAAGCTCCGAGAGTTGGTGATGGAGAGGGAAGCCTGGCGTGTTGCAGTCCATAGGGTTGCAAACAGTTGGACTCTGCTGAGCAATTGAAATGAACTGAACTGAAAATCGCTGCAGATGGTGACTGCATCCATGCAATTAAAAGATGCTTGCTCCTTGGAAGAAAAGCTATAACAACCCTAGATGGTGTATTAAAATCCAGAGACATCACTTCAGAAGGAGAAGGGTAGGACAGAGCATGAGATGGTTGAATGGCATCACTGACTTGATGGGCATGAGTTTGAGAAATCTTCAGGAGATGGTGATGGACAGGGAGGCCTAGTGTGCTGCAGTCAGTGGGGTCACAAAGAGTCGGATGGGATTGAGTGACTGAATGACAACAGCCTGTTGAGAAATTAAGTTGAATATGTGGTTTTAGTGGTTCACTGTGATGTCATGATTCCATCACTTGGCAATGATTTGCTTTGTAGTTTATTCATACATGAGCAGGAGTCCTTTCTTCCACCTAGGAGAAAAGGAATCCATCATTCCATTTGGCTCAAGTAAGGTTCAGGCCTTGCTTTTGTGAGAATTATTTTCTCCTGATCAGCAGCCTCACTCTCCAGTTAAGCAAAACTTTTAAAGCATCTGAACATCAATTAAAGGATTAGCCAACACCATATATCATCCATTATGAACAGGGGAGACTGAGAAGAAGTAGAAGAAAGGTCAAGAAGAAGAAGAGAAGGAAGAATAGATTTTGGCTCATACTTTCAAATGATCTAGTAGTTGAAATGAAATGAACATGGCCCAAGCTTAAAGATTGTTTAAAAGATAGGTAGAATACAGATGACCAAAATGCACATGAAAAGATGCTCAATATCACTAATATTAGAGAAACGAAAGTCAAAACTAAAATGAGGCATCACCTTACCCTGGTCAGGATGGCCATCATCAAAAATCTACAAACAAATTCTACAGAGGGAGTGGAGAAAAGGGAAACTTCCTCCATTGTTGGTGGGAATGTAAATTGGTGCAGCCACTATGAAAAACAGTATGGAAATTCCTTACAAAACCTAAAAATAGGACTACCATATGATGCAGCAATTCTACTCCTGGGAAGATATCCACAGAAAATGATAATGCCAAAAGATATATGCAGTCCAATGTTCATTGAAGCACTGTTTACAATAGCCTGAGACACGCAAGCAACATAGATGTTCACTGACATATGGATGAATAAAGAAGATGTGGCACATATATACATATTACTCAGCCATAAAAAAGAGCAAAATAATGCAATTTTCAGCAACATGGATGAAACTAGAGACTGTCATAAGGAGTGAAATAAATCAGACAGAAAAAGACAAATATTTTATGATATCACTTAGAGGTGGAATCTAAAATAAATGGTACAACTGAGCTTATCTGGAAAACAGAAATTGAGTCAGGGATGTAAAAAAAAACTTACGTTTACCAGGGAGGAAGAGGAGGGGGAGGAATAACTTGGAGATTGGGATTTACATAAAAACATTACCACATATAAAATAGATAACTAATAAAGACCTACTGCACAGCACAGGGAACTCTTCTCAATACTCTGTCATGGCCTATATGGGGAAAGAATCTTAAAAAGAATGCATATATCTATATGTGTAACTGATTCAGCTTGCCCTACACTTGAAACTAATAGAACATTGTAAACCAACTATACTTCAATAAATTTTTTAAAAAGGTAGATAGAGCAAGATGCTGGGATTGTCCTTTTATATTTGAACATATTAAGACTTAGAGATAAGAACATTGGAGACACAAGTTTTTATGCTTCTTTGTCAAACTTGGGATCATTGACTTAGATCCAGCAAGCTATCCTGTTAAGACATTTAAGACATTTTACAGTGAAATAAGATGGGTACCTAGATGGGGTACCTAGTTGTGTTGAGAGTTTCCATTGTTGTTATCAAGCTAGAGGAGATGCCTGATGGTAGAAGGAACTTCACTAATAAAAACAGAAGGAATGGTAATGATGTAAGTTTTTAAGAAGAGAAGAATTCTTTTTAATTGCTGAGTAATATCCCATGGTGTATATGTACCACAACTTCCTCATCCATTCGTCTGCTGATGGGCATCTAGGTTGCTTCCATGTCCTGGCTATTATAAACAGTGCTGCAATGAACATTGGGGTGCACGTGTCTCTTTCAGATCTGGTTTCCTTGGTGTGTATGCCCAGAAGTGGGATTGCTGGGTCATATGGCAGTTCTATTTCCAGCTTTTTAAGAAATCTCCACACTGTTTTCTATAGTGGCTGTACTAGTTTGCATTCCCACCAACAGTGTAAGAGGGTTCCCTTTTCTCCATGCTCTCTCCAGCATTTATTGCTTGTAGACTTTTGGATAGCAGCCATCCTGACTGGCGTATAATGGTACCTCATTGTGGTTTTGATTTGCATTTCTCTGATAATGAGTGATGTTGAGCATCTTTTCATGTGTTTGTTAGCCATCTGTATGTCTTCCTTGGAGAAATGTCTGTTTAGTTCTTTGGCCCATTTTTTGATTGGGTCATTTATTTTTCTGGAGTTGAGCTGGAAGAGTTGCTTGTATATTTTTGAGATTAATCCTTTGTCTGTTGCTTCGTTTGCTATTATTTTCTCCCAATCTGAGGGCTGTCTTTTCACCTTGCTTATGGTTTCCTTTGTTGTGCAAAAGCTTTTAAGTTTCATTAGGTCCCATTTGTTTATTTTTGCTTTTGTTTCTAAAATTCTGGGATGTGGGTCATAGAGGATCCTGCTGTGATTTATGTCGGAGAGTGTTTTGCCTATGTTCTCCTCTAGGAGTTTTATAGTTTCTGGTCTTACATTTAGATCTTTAATCCATTTTGAGTTTATTTTTGTGTATGGTGTTAGAAAGTGTTCTAGCCATTAAAAAGAATTCATTTGAATCAGTTCTAATGAGATGGATGAAACTGGAGCCCATTATACAGAGCGAAGTAAGCCAGAAAGATAAAGACCATTACAGTATACTAACACATATATATGGAATTTAGAAAGATGGTAACGAGAACCCTATATGCAAAACAGAAAAAGAGACTCAGATGTATAGAACAGACTTGTGGACTCTGGGAGAAGGCGAGGTTGGGATGTTTCAAGAGAACAGCATTGAAACATGTATATTATCTAGGGTGAAACAGATCACCAGCCCAGGTTGGGTGCATGAGACAAGCGCTCGGGTCTGGTGCACTGGGAAGACCCAGAGGGATCGAGTGGAGAGGGAGGTGGGAGGGGGAACCGGGATGGGGAATACATGTAAATCCATGGCTAATTCATTTCAAAGTATGACAAAAACCACTGCAATGATGTAAAGTAATTAGCCTCCAACTAATAAAAATAAATGGAAAAAAAATAAAATAAAATTAAAAAAAAGAAGAGAAGAACACAATAGTATTTACTGTTGTAAAGTAGCTTTCTACAAAATGTTCTCTGTCCAGAGGGAAAAGATGAATATAAATGTAGGCAGAGAGAGATATGAGAGCTCACCCAAGATGGATTTTAGCTGAGATGGAGGGTTGAAATGAGAGAGTGGGAGGGAAGCCTCAAGAAGAGGAAGGTCTGGCAATTCCTGTCTTGTCATCACTGAAGAACCAGCCCAGTGATGTACTAAATGATTTCACAGGTCTGGAAGGGATCCAGCTGAAGTTTGGCCAGTCACTTCTGCACTTGATCTAGTACTGCTCAGGGGCTGGAGCAAAACTAGAGGAAAGAAAGTTGGGAGCCGTCCAGACTGGGATTGGCCAGGTGGGCCTGATGGGTATGAAGCCATGAGCCTGGGCCGGTGGAAGGGCGGCGCTGGGGCTGCCCAGGGGCTGCTCTGCTGCCTGGGAGTCAGAGTGCCACCCTGGAGCTCCTGTCTATCGGGAAGGCTGATCAAAAACTGCTAACTAGTGAGAACCTCCTGTTTAACTCAGGAAACCCTACCCTGCTCTGTGGGGACCTAAATGGGAAGGAAATCCAAAGAAGAAGGATATATGCATACACAGAGCATACTTTGCATGCTTTGCTATAAGCAGAAACTAACACAATATTGTAAAGCAACTACATTCCAATAAAAATTAATTAAAAACACTACTTTTGTGTTCTCTCTGTATCCTCTCAGAAGATAAAAAAAAAAAAAAAAAAAGATTAATCTCCTGTCTACTGAGCATAAGCTTGGGTTTCCTGGGGCTTCATCTTATTTTTATTGAAATGTTCAGCTGTGTAATGTTAATACGCTTTATATATGAATCATAAGAATAGTAAAAGAACCAAGCAGGTTCTAGTGAATTAAGTGTAGAGAAAAAAATACCAGTCATACGCCTTATAGGGAGAGAATAGCCAGGTTAGATACTATCACTCTTATAATACAGTGCGGTGCCTTAAAAAAAGGAAGAAAAATAGTTCTCAAGGTACCCATTCCAGAAGAGAGCTGATTTCATGAAAAATTTAAGGATTTGAAAAATTATTCTGAAGCAGGCACATTCTAAAGTGCTATATTTGACATGAAAGAGAAGGAAAGATTCAACAAGTTTGACTTTTCAGAAGTTTTACCTATATGTAATTCTGTCTTCCTAATTATGTGGCCTTGGTTACTAAAGCTGGAGCAGGAAATGGCAACCCACTCCAATATTCTTGCCTGGAGAATCTCCTGGACAGAGGAGCCTGGGGGGCTACCAGGGGTTTGCAAAGATTCAGACACGACTTAAGTGACTAACACTGGTCACTAAAGCAGGCAAAGAGAAACATCCAGAACTTTATTTTAGACTTGGTAATAACAGAAAACAAATTATTAGGCCGTGTATATACCACATATTCAAAACAAATCATGCTCTTAATACAAAAATTGAACTGCTAAAAGTTAAAATTAATCCTACCCTGGGGACGACAGAGGATGAGATGGTTGGATGGCATCATCGACTCAATGGACATGAGTTTGAGCAAACTCTGGGAGTTGGTGATGGACAGGGAAGCCTGGAGTGCTGCTCTGGGGTCTCAAAGAGTCAGACACAACTGAGTGACTGAACTGAACTGAACTACCCTGGGGAAAATAATTTGGATCTTTGCATTCCTATAGTTTTAAATGTGAAGATAATTTTTAAAGTAAAATAAAACCCAAGGGATAAAAATATACCAAAAATACAATAAACAGATTATAGCAAGTTATTTTGTGTATATTGATAAATTGATATATAAAGGTTATAAGGAAATTAAAAGACCTAGAATAACCAACACAGTAGTGAAGGAGGAGAACAAAGTCAGAAGACTAATGCTCTCAGATCTCAAGACTTACTAGATAAGTTGCAGTTATCAAGACATCAAATCAGCCAAGTACATCCATGGAGCAGAATGGAGAACTCACAAATAAACTTACACCAATATAGTTAACCAATCTTTCACAGAGAAGCAAAGGTAATTTAATGGAGAAAGGATGGTGTTTTCTTTAAGTTTTTATTTTATATTGGAATATGGCCAATTAACAATGTTGTGATAGTTTCAGGTGGACAGCAGAGGGACCCAGCCATAGATATACATGTATCCATTCTCCCCCAAACTCCCCTCCCATCTAGCCCATCACATAACATTGAGTAGACGTCCCTGTGCTGTATAGCAGGTCCTTGTTGGTTATTCATTTAAAATATAGCAGTGTGTATATGTTGGTCCCAAACTTCCTAACTGTCGCTTCACCCCACCTTTCTCCCTGGTAACCATAAGTTCATTTTCTAAGTCTGATGTTTTTTTTTTGTTGTTGTTGTTTTTAAACAATGGTACTGGAACAACTGAACATCTACATGCGGAAAGACAAATTGAGACGCAGACATTAATTCTACTTGGGGCTCACTCAGCTTCTTGAAGGCTGTAGGTTTATTACTCTGCTGTGCTTAGTCGCTCAGTCATGTCCGACTCTTTGCAACCCCATGGACTAGCCCACCAGGCTCCTGTGTCCATGGGGGATTCTCCAGGCAAGAATACTGGGGTGCGTTGCCATGCCCTCCTCCAGGGGATCTTCCCAACCCAGAGATTGAACCCAGGTCTCCTGCATTGCAGGTGGATCCTTTACCATCTGATCCACCAGGGAAGTTCAAGGATACTGGAGTGGGTAGCCTATCCCTTCTCCAGGGGGTCTTCCCAATCCAGGAACTGAACTGGGGTCTCCTGCATGGCAGGCAGATTCTTTACCAGCTGAGCTACCAGGGAAGTCCCTGTAGGTGTTTATCTTTTCCATTATTTCTTTGGGTGCTCTTTAAGCCTCTCTTCCTTGTTTCCTTTCGGGATTCCAATCATACAAATGATGGATCTTTTGTTACTTCCCCTTGGATCCCTAACATCCTGTCTCTGGTGGGAGCTAGTTAGACGCCCCGTCACTGTGCTGCGTCTCTAGCCCCGGAGTTCCTAACCACTTTGCTTTCTTCTTTCCATTTTTTTTTTCTTTTGGCTTCCTTTGGCACTTTTCCAGGGTTTATAGCTATATATATAGCAGGTAAGAGCAGGGCAAAATGAGTTTACAAAATCATGCCTAGACTGTTATTCTTCTTATCATTCTGCTATTTTTGTAGAGACTAAGCTGATTATCAGTGAAACTAATGGACCAATAAATAACTGTTGCAATAATTGAGGTTAATATGTGAAACATATCACTGAAGTGGAAAGGGGTAATAATTCAGGAGATATTTAAATCAACTGAACTTGTGCCTAGTAACTTAAAACTTCATTGATATGTACTGAAGCTTTAAAAAAAAAATCTAGAATCCTTTTCCTGTAACTTTCAAATCTTGGTGGCTGATTCATGTCAATGTATGGCAAAAAACCACTACAATATTGTAAAGTAATTAGCCTCCAACTAATAAAAATAAATGAAAAAAAGTAAGTAGTGATAACAATAATAACCTATATGATATCACTCATATGTGGGATCTAATTTTGAAAAATGATACAAATGATCTTATTTACAAAACAGAAGCAGACTCACAGGCAAAGGAAACAAATTTATGGTTACCAAAAAGGAAATGTAGGGGGAGGGGATGAATCAGGAGCTCGGGATTAACATAAGCGCACTCCTATATGTGACAATCGACAGGGATCACCTAGGCAGCAGCACGTAGAACCCGACTGTGTTCTATGACAACCTATATGAGAAAAGAACCTAAAAAGGGATTATTACACGCGTATGTACAGCTGAGTCACTTTGCTGTACACCTTAAACTAATGCAACATTGTAAATCAAATATACTCCAATAAAGATTTTAAAATATGAGATTAAAGTCTGGAAAAAACACTGACGTAATAAAATTAATCATCATGTTGTTAATAAATATCAAGATGCTATTTTGTGTTAACTATTGTGCTAATGCCTTAAATAGACATTGTCAGGTAATCATCTTACAGAAATAATTGTATTAGGTGGTCATTTATAATAAGTTTTTTATAATTGAGATTGCTATGGTTTAAACTGGTTAAGAAAAACGTGTCCGCATCCGCTCAACTAGTAAATATAGAGTTGTGGCTTGGACACAATCTTTAAACTTTGTGGTTAACTGTCTCCATATTAAATCAACAGATAACTAATGACTTGATGCTCACTTTTTAAAACCAAAATAATAAGCATATTCTTATTAACATTTTGAAATCTGCTGTTAAAGTTTCAAGTATATTTAAGCTGTTTAAATTCTTAATCTATGTTGAAATCTTAAGACATTGTTTCTCTCATAATCTAAAAGAGGGACATAGCATCCACAAAGAAACAATAAATTCCACCATGTTCTTATCAGAACTAACGTCACTGACTCATGCCTAACTAGCAAGTTACTGGCATAAGTAAGAAGGGCTATGTACCCTTGGAGAAGTTACATTAGATTATATTTAACACCAATTTCCTGTCATTCTGGCCTCTTTCCACCCAGCCAAGGAGACTTAGAGGAAGAAAGGATCCAGTAGTGACTGAACAACAGAGTGTTGCAATTAACAATTACTATTGCGCCTCCCTCCTCTTCAGTAGTCTCCAGGCATCACAGGCTACAGCTCTGAGAGAAATGACACAAAAATTTCCGTTGATTGTAATAAGTGTTTGGCAACAGTGATCTCTTCTGTCATGTATGGTAGAGCTTGAATTAGTCACTAAATTGCTGTGCTAGATACAGCATGTTCCTAACTGGTTAACAATGCCAATTCAAAATGAGACTCTGAAATTGCTATTCCATTTGTCTTATTCTGAAAACTAGTTTCTGAAGCATTGTTAATGACATATTCTTTTACTAGCTCTCAAAATCATTTCTGATTATTTTAACGAGGGAGAGGATGGATAAAGAATTTTCATATCATCTGTCATAATGTAACTTAAGAGAGCACTGCATTTTGGGTTAGGTGAATTTGTATTAATAAGTTTCTAAAAATGATTATTTTTTATCTATAAAATGGAGCAAATATGAATTATAATGCTAACTTTGCTCAAAAATTCTTCAAAGAAATATTGGGAAGAAATACCAAAAGTGGTTAGCTTAAGTGCTTTTGTAAAATCACATCCATAAGGGATCATTTGGTAATTTGAGGGTAATTACTACTTTAAATATGCTAATAACTTTATATTTATATATAAATATCAGTTATACTATCATAATTTATATAAATATGCATTTTAATCTTAGTAAAATTATTTTGTTACCCCATAATGTATCATAAATAATTTAAAACATATGACTGGTGTAACTTTATCAGAATTATTAGGATTTGAAAGTTAAATAGAAAAATGCAATGAACAGATTTCTTGTCAGGAGTTTAGAAAATTTGTTCAAGGTTAGTTTTGTGATGCAAGTAGAAATGCACTTAATCATATGTTAACTAAATCAAAAGAAAACCATTTGATTGATGGTTTAAACTTTTCTTCAAGCATCTTTCCTTAATCAACAGAGCACCTATTACTTCTGCACCAGGCACTAATTCATGATCAATTTTTAGTGTCCTTGGAAGAGTTAAGCCATTCCTGAGGACGTTTTCCATAGAGGAACACAAAGTGGAATACTCAGGGAACCATGTAAATGTTTGAGGTGGTAAGGTCGAACATCTGAATATTTTTAAAGGCAGCTACTTTTCATCGGCCTAAAGCACAAGTTTACAGAGCACTCACAGGGTGCCAGGGATCATAGACACACCAGGAAACAGACAGGAAACTTGCCCTGGATCCTACAATTGACAAAACACAAGCAGCTTAGTGGACTCCAAGTTCATACTGTAATTACCCAAAATGCCGAGGGATTTTTCTGAATATCTTCCATCAAGTATATACACCTGGTTATCTATATATCTCATTATTTATCTTCTTCCCATGTTCATGTAGGAAAGACATTTTTTCCATTGTTCTATGGAGAAATAAAGGTACAATGCAATTCAAGAACTTAGAGTGCCAGGCAAGTCTATGTTGAGGCAAAAATGCTACAATAAACAATATTCTAGGGATCTGAACCATCTTATTCACATAAGAAGTATATGTCAATACAGAGGAGGAAAAAATCTTTATACAACAATAAGGTGTTAAATATTCCAAGAATGAGAATGAATAATTATAAGTTAACCTGAAATTGTTTGACCACCTTCTAGTTAAGTGACTATTTTGGAAATTTGTTTTTTAAATATGACTTCTAAAGTGCTGAATCTAGACTTGCTTCCCTGTCCTAAATGCATTGCAATTCCTATTCTTACCTGATGCATTTTAAAATTAAGAATGTGCTCTGTACATCAATGGACTGATAAGGACCTAATTATTATTGGTTTCTTTCTAAATAACATATTTTGAATAATTGCGGCTAAGTCATTTACCATTTAATATGAAAGTAAATAAAAATGTCACATAAAATGTTTTCTTTCTTAAATATTTTATGATCAATATTGAAGCAATAATTTTTGTGAGCAAATTATGCCATATTGAACCCTGATAACCTGATACTGTGCTACTCAAATTTCATTTTGTGAGTGCTAGTTCTTCTTGGACTCATTTCTGTTCTGTCACTTCTCTTGCTGAGAAGCCTCAGTGCCTGGCTCTGTCCCAGCACAGTCAGGGGCCAGACCTTTACGCAAAGCTTCCACCATTCTCAGACCCATCCGCAGTCCTAACTGACAGCTCCAACTCTGCACCTCCAATGCAGTCATCTTGGGGATAAAGTGTGAGGAACTCTTGTAGTATTGTTTCCAACTGTTTCGATAGCTATGACAAAGAATCTTGTCTCTCCAGCTAGATTATAGGCAGCCATTACACCTTAAATTCATTAAATAAAAGTGCTTAAGTAATAGGGATAAAAATAAAAGGAGTCATTCCCCTAGTAGAATCTATTAGATTCAGTGTTCATTATTTGTCTGAACTTGCACAAAGTGTGTTGGGGCAAGAGTTTATCAGCCGGTAAGGAAGAGGGAGGAAGAGAAAGGTTGCCATGCCCTCCTCCAGGTGATTTTCCCAACCCAGGGATCAAACCAAGGTCTCCCACATTGCAGGCGGATTCTTTACAGTCTGAGCCACCAAGAAAACCCATATATATGCAAAATCCAGGAAAGAACATTTAAATTTTAGATCGTAATGCAACTGTTAAATATTCCAATTGATGAATGAGGATCAGGAGGAGCTAGTTAGTTGCTAAATAGAAGTCTGCACACTTAACCTAATCCTATTTTCTGCTCCCAGATTTGAATAGGATCCTTTCATCTTGACTCACTAGGAATCTTCATGAGCTTTTGCACAACTCTAGAGATCTGTAGATTTACCTGGTACCAAACTCTCCGCAGTGACTTTTTTATCATGGACATCAATTCCACTATTGTCATAGGCTGTTCATTTCCTCAAGAGACATCCTTCTGCAAGGGTCTGAGTTCCATCTCCCTTCCACTATGAAAGGCTGAAGATTCTTCTTCAAGGCTGAAAGTTCTGCTTACCACCCCATCCTGAAGGAGGAAGCTACACAATTTTCTTTTTGTTTGCTCCAACAACTTTCTACTTGTTTCCTCTCCCTACTGATTTTTCTGACGTGACCTCTTTCCATCCCTTCCCCTGTAACTACCTAGTCCAACTTAAATTTTTTTAAAAAAGCCTTTAAAATAAAATATAAAATAACCCTTTAAAGTGATAGTTGAAGCAACATTTGACATTTGACAAAACTTGTCATAGGGGACACTTTTACTGTTTGCGATGATTATAGTTGCCGATTGTGACTCTCATCCTGACTTTCTCTTTAACTTCTAAATCCAGATTTATAATTGACTTTTAGTGCCCACTTATGTTCTTGAGTACTTAGTCTGTGCCAGTGTTGTCCAGGACTTTAAGCGAATTCACTCATTTAGTTTAAGCAGTAACCCGGACAGGTATCATAACAGGTTTAACATTTGGTATATATGTCAAACTCTGAAGATTCATTCTATTGAAAAGAATCAGCAAGCTTCAGTAGATCTTAACATAAAAAAAATACTGTACTGAAGACCCTGCTTCTCCTTGGTGTCATAGTTTCCTAAATTGTAATGCTGTAGCTAAAAACCATCTGCAAATAAGAATAATGTGTGAGTCTTATTTAAAGCTTTAGGTCAGTTTCGCCACAATACATCGTTCACCATCTGTCAAATTGTCAGCCTGTGGAAGGTCTCCAGAGAATAAAGAATATTCAGCTAGAAACAGTCTCCTCCAATTTTCTCTTCAAATAATGACTTGGGTCAAAATCGCTCTTATTCAGTCACTGCTAAATAATATTTCTGATATGTTTGACATGTTACTCTGCATTCCATCAAACCAAATTTTGATCATATTTTATAAGACTTCTGATATGCAATGGCTTTCTCTCAGTGAGCTATCAAATGTGATAATTGATGCCCAAGATCTACCTCTCATCATTTTATTTTTTGCTTTAAATTTTTCTTTGCTATTTTTTATCTCTCGACCCTGGCATAATTTCCTGATTTATTAGTACCTATGTTCAGTTACTTAGTTTCATCGTCCATTAAATGGGAGTATAATAGTGCCTACATTGTAACATTATTATGAGGATAAAATGAGTTAGTGTAGGGACTTCTAACCAATTTATTATTAAAATATATGGTTAAAAATGAATTTATTTCTCTGAGTAAAACAAGAATGATAATTAAAGGGAAATTATTTGCATTCTTTACATACTTCTATTCACTCATTGCAGGAACATGCATGCCCGTTAAGCTACCAGCATGACTTAATCCAATAATGTGCTTATTTACACGAGGCTCCTCTTGGTCCCAAGAATATATTTGACTCTTCTGATGTATATTTCCTGCACTTAGAGACTTTGTTTTCTTTCTCTTCCTATGTTGCTTCACATTTGTTTCATTATGCTCTTGCCTATATAATGTGCATTAAAGATGTAAATGTTTTTGCTCTTTTCACTTCAACAAAGTTTTTGTAATATAAAAAAGTAATCAATAGCCGCTCAAATATTTGTGGGCAAAGATGTTAAAAAAAAATGGTCATAGGCAGATCATCTCCCTCCCCCAGCCTGCTGTCCCCAAGCAAAAGTAATCAGCCTCCTCCTCCAATCCCAGGCTCTTTCCCTCATGATGGAGTGTGCTATATCGGGGTCCTCAACCCCAGGGCCACAGACTGGTATTGGCTTGTGACTTATTAGAACTGGGCCACACAGCAGGAGGTGATTAGCGGGTGAGCCAGTGAAGCTTCATCTGTATATACAATGGCTTCCCATTGCTTTCATTTCCCGCTGAACTCCACCTCCCATCAGACCAGTGGTGGCGTAATAAATATAATGTACTTGAATCATCCCAAGACCATCCCCCGTCCCTGTCCATGGAAAAATTGTCTTCCATGAAATTGGTCTTGTCTTCCATGAAAGTGGTCCCTGGTGCCAAAAAGGTTGGGGACCAGATCATGTTCATCTAGATTGCTATTCCAGTCTCCATCTGGAGCAAATCAATTTGTGCAGTGACCAATAAGGATGAATCACTGGAAGAAATTGTATTAGCCTAGAATAAGTGTAACATTTTCATTTATGGGGGGGATAGTTTTCATTAGCACATTAATCTAAGCTTCCTTCTATCTGCCAAAAATAAAGAGCAGTCAATTGATGTACTGCATTAGTGCTAGCTATCACTTCACTTCCTCCAATGGTGCAGCTCTTAAACTGCCCTGTATCCTCTCTGGAGGGGTCTTCTTGAATGTAAGCTCCATGATGCTGCAGCCACAGTGAGGTCTAAAAGTCAAATCTGATCAGGTCATTTGCATGCTTGAAAATCTTGTACTGTTTCCCTGCTGCTTATAGGATAAGGTCAATCCACTCTTACAAGGTCTTTCCTGATCTAGCATGTTTGTATTGCAGCCCATCCACTTCCCTCTGACCCTCCATCAGGGTCATGGTGCTTGCATTATTTGGAAAGCAATGTTTTCTGTATATCCCCGCTTTGTCTGTTTAACTCATTTGTCTTCCTGAGGAACTAGCTTAAGATCCCTACCCTTCAGACCCCCAAGTAAGAATACTTCACTGCCCTTTCAGGTCAGAAAATATTATCATATTTTTGCCGTAGCATTATTGCCACTGTTTTTTTTTTTTTTTCAATATTCCCTTCTGCCACTGACTGTGGGCTCCAAAGACAGGTCTTAGATTGTCAGAGCTGCTAATATTGGTAAATTATTCTTTGCTACAGATACTTCAAAGAACAAAAGGTATTTTTGAAACTTTTAGAAAAGAGTAGAGAAAGTCATGTATGCAATTTTGTCATTGAGCTGAGCAAGGATAATAGTGAGAAATCTGGGGAAAAAGATAAATTAAGATGGGATTGCAAGAGGATAGTTGGGTAATTAACATTAATTGGGCACCTCTTATGTGTCAAGAATTTTATTGGAATCTTTTTATGAGTCCACTCATACAAGTAAATAAGGTTATAAAGAACTTAGAACACAACAGTCAAAGCTGAACCATGAAATAAAAGTTAGTTCCAGCAACTAGTTTCTCAAATCAGAAAACTTTTAACCATGCTATCTCCATGCTTGCAAGATATTCAATCAAATACATAAAGTATATAGAGAAACAGTTTATGCTCATGTTAACAATCATGTAATTCTTGTGTTTAATTTGGCTTTTGGGACTTGAGCCTAAGAGTTTAGAACTGTTTGTTGATCTAGATAGAGGCACAGCAGAAGCTACCTCAGTGTATATAGATTATGAAACTCTAGATTTTAACAAATTAAGATACATTATGAATCTTATGGAATAACTTTACTTTGAATGATGCTGACACTTTCAAGACTCTTTATAGAAGAGTATATAGATCATGTATTAAAAATCATTGATTATTTTTAGGTTTTGTGTACTTTCTGTGTGAACATAAGAAAAATATTAATAGTGAATTTATTTTTTTTGATTGTGCTATGTGGCTTGCTGTGCCTGAGTTCCCGACCAGGAACTGAACCTCAGGCCACAACAGTAAAAACCCTGAGCCCTAACCATTAGATAGTCAGGAAACTCCCCTGAATGATGAAGTCTTCATCCAAATTTAATATTATCAACAAATATTAAATCTAAAACTCATGCAAATTAAGTAATTCAGATTAATTATAGTATTATTATATAATTAATTATTATATGAATATAATTGTGGCTATAACAATAAAATAATGATATACATGTATACTCAGGCTTAAGTATACGAGGTGTCTGACACATGGTGGGTTTAAGCAAATCTATTCACATTAATTTTCTTCTTACATATTTCCATAAAATTCTGAGGGCATATCATTAAAATTACTTCAGTGAGGGTAGTTATAGGGCAAACATATGTCTCTAAGGTTCATACATTCTTCTAGGGGTTTGGAACCAAAAAGAGAAGGTAGGTGGCTAGAAGAATGGATGGAAGATGAATACCTGAGAACACCCTTGTTGTTCTGACGGTGCCATTATGACAACAGTGTCAGATGCAGTCAAATTGCAGTGATTTCTCAGGGCTGCCATAGTGAAGCAAGACAGATTGAGTGGCTTAAAAACAGAAATTTATTTTCTCACAACTCTGGAAGCTACAGGTCTGAGACCAAGGTATCAGGCTGGTTGATTTCTTCTGAAGCCTCTCTCCTGGGTTGTAGAGGACTGCCTCCTCACTGTATCTCTGCATAGTTCTCCCTCTATGCTTGCCTGTGTCTTGATCTCCCCTTCTTATAAGGACACTAGTCATACTGGCTTACAAGCCAAACCATGTGAACACATTTTACCTCAACTGCCTTTTAAAAAGTGTTTTCTCCAAATAAGCCACATTCTGGGCTGCTGGGGGCTAGGGCTTTAAAATACAAATTTCAAGAGGAGACAGTTAAACCCATACAAGGTTATATTCACTAATAATTACAGTTAATTTTTAATTAATGTTTATTTTGTATGAAAAGCATTGTTCTAAGGACATACATATGTATCAGCTCATTTAATTCTCACAAGTTATGAGGAAAATACTACCATCATTCCTAGGATAGATATAGAAAACTTGAGGTCCATAGGGGCAAATAACTTGGCTACCAAGTACAAAAGTCAGGAATTGAATTCAAACAATGTATTTTCAAGTCTTTGCTCATAACCAGAAGAAATTACTGCACCTATGAGGTTGGAATCTCCTTAAAGGTGAGATCTTGAGCTCATCTTGTATTTTATTCATTTTTGTATTTATTCACCATTGATTCATTAACAAAAATACCGAGTACATTCATAACACTTGTCTATGGAAGTTATTTAAAATATGTTAATAATAACTGACACATTAGCCTTATCTGACATTATAGAGCTTATGGCATAACTCATCCATATTGTAACTTTTGGTACTGATTTCAGAGATGACAGAAAATCAGTTGGGCGCCTATGATCTTCTATCAGATAACAGAAACAAATGGCAAACCAAATAAGAGAGTAAAAGTCACTCTCGTGTCTGACTCTTTGTGACCTCATGGGATGTAAACTATCAGTCTCCTGTGTCCATGGAATTCTTCAGGCAAGAATACTGGAATGGATAGCCATTTCTCTAGGGGCTCTTCCTGACCCAAGGACTGAACGCAGGTCTCCCACACTATAGGTAGATTCTTTGGCATCTGAGCCACCAGGGAAGCCCTTGATTTTTTTTTTTTTTTAATTTCACAGAGCAGTTGTGTTTGTTGTAAATATTTAAAATATTTTAAAGATACCAAAGGTTATTTATAACCTTGTTTGTTATTTCTTCACTTTTCAATATAACGTAAAAAATTGGCTTCTCTAATCTCTAAGACACCCTAGTTTCTGTATTTGTTTTAGGACCAGACAACTTACTGACCTCTCCTTTATTTCTTTTATCTTTTTAAAACTAATTAATTAATTTTACTTTACAACATTGTATTGGTTTTGCTGTACATTTACTTGAATCCACCACGGATGTACACATGTTCCCCATCCTGAAACCCCCCCCCCCACCTCCCTCCCCATCCCATCCCTCTGGGTCATCCCAGTGCACCATCCCCGAGCACCCTGTCTCATGCATCAAACCTGGACTGGCGATTCGTTTCACATATGATAATTTACATGCTTCAATGCCATTCTCCCATATCATCCTGCCCTTGCCCTCTCCCACAGAGTCCAAAAGACTGTTCAATACATCTGTGTCTCTTGCTGTCTTGCATACAGGGTTATTGTTACCATCTTTCTAAATTCCATTTATATGCGTTAGTATACTGTATTGGTGTTTTTCTTTCTGGCTTACTTCCCTCTGTATAATAGGCTCCAGTTTTCATCTACCTCATTAGAATTGATTCCAATGCATTCTTTTTAATGGCTGAGTAATATTCCATTGTGCATATGTACCACAACTTTCTTATCCTTGATCTTAAATATCATAGACCTTACAGTTCAAGGGGGGAAATAGACATCAATAAAAAATAACACTAATGTGTGAAATAGTTATAATTGTTCTGAAAACAAACAGGAATAGAATAATAAGAGTTTCTAATAGAGAAATATAACCTATACTAGTAGTTCAGGAATACTTTTCTGGATAAAGATCTGCTTGTGTTGAATCTACTGCAGAAAAAGTAGCAGCTAATTTGAGTTCCAAGAGATGATAAGATGATATGTTTAATATCTTGTATATATGGATAAAACAATATCTACAAAAGCCAATGACCAGCTCAGACACTTAAAGGAAGTTTGTGTGGCCAGGGTGCAGAGAAAGGGATGAGAACACAGTAAACGAGGTTGGAGAATTAGGACTGTGGTATACCATGTTGATTTTTTTTTTCTTTAAATCCTAAAGAAAAATCCCATGGCAGATTTTTGAAGAATTTTTAAGGGTGATGACATATTTGCCTTTTAAAAGATCACTTTGATCAAGGTGTGGACAACAGGTTGAAGGAGGGCAGAATGGATGAGAGAAAACCTATTGAAAGATTATTTGTAATTGTCCAGGTGAGACACTGCTGTGGTTTGGACTTCGATGACAGTGAAAATGAAAAACCAAAAGGATATACTCGAGATGATTAAGAAATGAAAATTACAAGTTGATTATGCTCCACAGGTCTTGTGGAAAAGAGGCACATGGAGATTCTCCTGTTTCGGGTTTGCATAACTCTAAGGACGGTGGTGCCACTCAAAACAGGATGGGGATTCTGGACCAGGACAAGGTCGGTAGAGTGAATATCACGGATTTGACCTTGGCAGCACTGAACTTGATGTACATATGTGGACTAGGGAATTTTTCTAGATTAGAGTGGTCATTGGTCCTACAATGTCCTCTGTACATTTTGTTACCTGGGAAAAGAGTGTAAGGAAATAGTGATAAAGGAAGAAGAATTAGAATTAAAGTTTGAGGAATTGAGAAGTTTAATGGCTGAAAGAGGAATAAATTGGTGAGAGACTACTAAGAAAGGACCAGAAAAGTGATCAAAAAATCAAGAAAGCAGGTATTTGTGTACATTAAGATGAGTAGTGTGGGAAGGTGGGGAGATTTTTCTTGACAAAAGACAAAGTGGGTTATGTAACATCAAGACAAAGTAAGTGCTAGCTATTAAAGATATGCAGTATCTCTTGGACGAAAATCTCAGCTCCTGGATCTAATTGCCACCTTCTCAAGATTATTAGGATTAGAATATAAGGACTGGTTCTGAAAATTAAGTTAGTCATAGAGGCCATACTGAATGTTAAAAACTATTTCTTGTTGCCTATAGACATTGTTAATGGTTTATCGACTGTTAGAAAAGGATAGGATTGGTCAATCCAAGTAACAGTATTTAGAAATCATGTAAGAAATAATCATTGTCTTGGATATATACTTATCATGTCATACAGTAGGAAGAGCCCTGAGTATGGAAAAAAGTTGGATTCAAGATCTAACAGAAGAAGTGAAAAGACTTGAGCAGAGTGGTGGTTGAAGGGGTTACTAGTGAATGGGCTGATATGAAGAGGAAGACATCATTTTGTATTCAAACTGTTGAGTTCTCAGTTATTGTTGAAATTCACTCTTTCCTTGGTTTCCATATCAACATCTTTTCTCCACGATCTTTTCCATCTTTTGCATCTATTTTCCATCTCTGTTTCTGATTGTGAAGCCTCAGAACTTTATACCTAATGCTGTCAGATATTCCCACCAGTATTCCACAGACACCTAATAATCAATATATGCAACTTTAATGCTACTGCTTTCTCATTTTCTTTAATGGCATGCACCAATATGTTGTATCAATCAGAGAATATTTTCCTCACTGTAAGTGCTTGCCTTAAGCTGGTACACTTTGCTTTTTGACTCTGCTAATCAAAAAGTCAGACACGACTGAGCTACTGAACTGAACTGAACTGAACTGAACTGAACTGAATCAAAAAGTCTCCCTGGAGAAGGAAATGGCAACCCACTCAAGTATTCTTGCATGGAGAATTCCATGGACAGAGGTGCCTGATGGGGTCGCAAAGTCAGACACAACTGAGCAACTAATACACACACACACACACACACACACACACACAAGTCTACTATAATTATGAAAACTGCTTTTGAGTAAAAACTAGTTTATACGTAAGGGGAGGTTGGCTGTTCGAAATTTATTAAGAGGATATGTGAACTTTGGTCACCTTTTTATCAGCCAAACCAAAATCAACCTCCTTGCTTTTCTGGTATATTTATTCCTTATTTATGATGCCCTGTGGATATTTTTGCCTTTTATGTCCCCTTTATTACTTCTGTATTCTCTTACTAGCTACCATTTCTGCATTGCCTCTCAAATACTCTGCTTGATGACAGACAGCTGGTAGTATCTGTGGAGCCTAATAAGAAATCTCCGTATTTGTTAACAAAAGGGAAAATAGCTGCTCTAGTCAGCGTTTAAGGGCATCAGGATTTTTAATCTCTATTATTGGACATATAAATCAAATTTTGCAGAAATTTTCTTCTGGGTCATCAGAATTGGTATATTATTTTGTTTGCATTAACAAAGATAGTGATACACTTTGTTTCACCATGTTCCAAAAATAAAACTTGTACCTTCCGGACCAAAGCATTTCATATTATTTTCTTATAGAAGTTTCTAAGGAGAGTCAGTTAAGTAACCCATTAAATGAGAAGAGCAATAGAGCATTCACTTTCATCATGCATGGATATTTTATTGCCATTTTACTGTAATTTTTGTTGATCTAAAAAAATGCCCTTTTTATTTTTTAACTAATTTTTGTTGGAGTACAGCTGCTTTACAATTTTGTGTTAGTTTCTATTCACAGAGAGCTCACTGTGTGTACAGCAAAAGGTATCAGCCATACATATACATATACCCTCTCCTTTTTGGACTTAGAACTCTACTAAAATGTTGTCTTTTAAAGGTGGAATGGGACAATTGCTTTAATTCTCAACAATGCAAGGGGAATGGAGGAGAATGGGAAATAACTAGGACACGTTGGCTAAGACAGTCCCTTGGCAGCCACAGCTGGAAGACGAGTTGGATCCCTCTCAGCTGGGTGATCTCTTGGTGACTCTGTCAGTTACACTAAAACTAATTTGCCCCCTCTCACTCCTGAAGTTCCACTAAACCCCTGTAATTCTGATAGGACAGACTAGAAAACATGGAACTCATGTTGACTGTCAGCTATGATAATAATCCATAATGACTTGCAGCCATGAAATTAGAAGACACTTGCTTCTTGGGAGGAAAGCTATGACAAACCTAGACAGAGTATTAAAAAGCAAAGACATCACTTTGTCGTCAAAAGTCTGTATAGTCAAGGCTATGGTTTTTCCAGAACTCATGTACAGATGTGAGAGCTAGACCATAAAAATTGCTGAGCACCAAAGAATTGATGCTTTAGAACTGTGGTGTTGGAGAAGACTCTTGAAAGTCCCTTGTACTGCAAAGAGATCAAACCAGTAAATTTTGAAGGAAATCAACTCTGAATATTCACTGGAAAGATTGATGCTGAAGCTGAAGCTCCAATACTTTGGCCAGCTGTTGCAAAGAACTGACACATTGGAAAAGACCCTGATGCTGGGAAACTTGAAGGCAAAAGAAGAGGGTGGTAGAGGATGAGATGGTTAGATAGCATCACCAACTCAGTGGACATGAGTTCTAGCAAACTCCAGGAGATAGTGGAAGACAGTGATGCCTGGTGTGCTGCAGTCCACAGGGTCACAAAGAGCTGGACATGACTTAATGACTGAACAACAACAGTGGCAACAACTAGCATGTATTACCAACTAGTGGGTTTCCTGGGTCGCTCAGGTGGTAAAGAATACATCTGCAGGAGACCCCAGTTTGATTCCTAGGTCAGGGAGTTCTCCTGGAGAAGGATAGGCTACTCACTCCAGTATTCTTGGGCTTCCCTGGTGTCTCAGATTGTAAAGAATTCACCTGCAGTGCGGGAGACCTGGGATCGATCCCTGGGTTGAGAAGATCCCCTGGAAGAGTGCATGGCAACCCACTCCAGTATTCTTGCCTGGAGAATCTACATGGACAGAGGAGCCTGGTGGGCTACAGCCCTTGGGGTCCCAAAGAGTCAGACATGACTGCATGACTAAGCACAGCACACCACCAATTAGCAGGCACTCTTTTTGATCCTGTAAAAGGATAGTGAAGGTGAATGGTTCCTAAGGAAAATGATTGACATGCTAGATATTCTCCTCGGATTAAGGTGTTGCATCCTCCCAACCCCATCCTAAACCATATGCAATTACTGAACAGACACACATGATGCCATCCAAACACACGGAGTTTGGGTTCTAAAGCCTTTGGGTACTTATTCCCTCTCTTCCATCCTAGTTGATGAGAATTATCAGATTCTCATCATTTTCAGGTTCTTATCTTCATCTCAAGTATGGGGCTACTCAAAAAGTTCCTTTGGGCTTTTCTGTAAGATGTTATAGAAAAACTCAAATGGGCTTTTGGCCAATCCAATTTTTAAATGCTTAATAATGTTCTTTCTAAATCATACCTTGACCTCATATAATCCATTCTTCACGCTGCCTTATTAGTTGATCTTTCTAAAATATAAACTAGATCAGTTACTGTTCTTCTTAAAAGATTGTCATGGCTCCACAGTGCTTACAGAATAAAATCCAAATTGTCTCATGGCCCAGACAGTTTTTAGGATATTGCAAATCATGTTCTCCAAAGTTACCTTTCATTATTCCTTTTATTCTTCTCAATCTCTACCAATCCATTAATTCTTTTAGTTTGCCCAATATACCACATAATTTTAGAGACTTAGAGCTTTGCTGTTCCCTCTATTTGGATAGTTTTTTCTTTCCCTCTTCCCTGCTGCTTTCTCTGGCAAATGCCCACTCATCATTATAGATAAAACTCAGATATTATATTCTCAATGAGCATGTGAGGTTCTCACAGTTATTGATCTATTTTCTCCTCCGTCCCACCATGGTACAGCTCACATGTTATTAACTACTCTCATCATTTCAACTTCATTCCCATTTTTCAACCCAGAATTCATGAAGGAAACCTAGGCACACAGCACAAGCAAGCCTGGCATGTAATCAGCACCTGGTGTTATTTCATCATCCTTTCTAGCTTGATGTATTCAAATAAGAGCTCCCCCTCTGCCATCTAATGTCCTCTGATTGTCTGAGCTGGTAAAGGTGTGATTATTCTTCTTGTCATTTGCGATTAAGTTCTTGGAGTCTGCTCTAACTTAGCTTTCTCCTTAACTCTGGATGCCTAATCAGGCAACAGGATCATTCTCTAAAACAGAATGTGGACTTCGCCAGTGGCTCAGATGATTAAGAATCTGTCTGCAGTGTAGGAGACCTGGGTTTGATCTCTGGGTTGGGAAGATTCCCCTGTAGAAGGGAATGGCCACCCACTCCAGTATTCTTGCCTGGAGAACTCCAGGGACAGAGGAGCCTAACGGGCTACAGTCCATGGGGTCGCAAAGAGTCAGACACGACTGAGTGACTAATACACACGTGCACAAACAGAATGCAGAGCCTCCAAGCTTTACCTTCAAAGGATAGTCTTCTGATATAGTTTCCAGTTATTGAGTTTTACTGTTCCTTTCTTTAGTTACCCCAGACAACAAAATGATGCCTAACACAGACCAGGATGCACCCCCTTCTTTTAACCGTGTAGCATAAATACCAGCATGCATCTTTCTTCTGACTCCATTTAGGGCAAATAAACTAGATTAGAACTTTCAAAAGATTTACCTAGCTGCTAACTTAAAAAAATTATAAGTCTAGTAATTTAAAAACATATAAACATAATATGACTTTCATAGCACATATTTCTAATGCTTCCTCCCCCCCCCACATTTGCTACCTCTACCTGCAAGTTCCATCCTACTTCACATTTAGTTTTGAATCAGTTATACCAACTCCAAAGGGTTGGTATAACTTTGTAGGCGACTTTTCTGAGTTTCTAGCTTCTGAACTCCAGTCTGCTTTTGTGTGTAAGGTACTATCTTACCACCCACTGTCTAGGAATTAATTTTAGTAATTTGACCAAGAATTACCATGGAGGTCTTTTTTTGCACACTCCTTTCTTATCTGCAGAATCCTCATCCTTCAGATAATGTAAATGGTGAACATGTTTACATGAGAACCCACTACTATTGAAATATCACTTCTGCTAACATTTCATAGATCTAAACTAGACATATGGTTTTACATTATTTGAAGGGAGTGAGATATCTAGTCTTCTAGTGCTCAGAAGGGAGAGAAGAATCAAGTGTGAGTGTATGTTAGAAATTTCTCTTGTTAACCTATTTGGTTTAGTGGTGTTTAAAATAAAGCTTCAGGAAACAACCAATTGTGTTTCCAGGGGAGAATGAAGTTTGAATTCTAAACAGCTGAGTTATTAGACTTTTGTGACTCAGTTTTTTTGGAAAAGGACATTGAATGTATCATCTTGCCAATGATATTGTCCTGTTAAGGCAAGGATTTTTCCCTGTACTTCTTTTATATATTAACAGAAAAGTTTTCACTGAACATGAGGATACTAGTTTATTAATTTATAAAATAAATCAATAAAGTCTGAATAAACAGTTGCCTGACTGTATCTGTACATGATAAGAATTTCCTGCTTCTTAAGTAAATATAATATTTCCTTTGTGAAGCTATTCCCAGATAGAGTTTTATAATGATAGAGCAGTAATGCAGTGATCCAAGGAATGTCCATTGAGTTACAATTTAATAAAATTGGACGTTTTGGTCTTATAAGTTTGATTGAGAGTGTCATTCCATCTTATAAATAAGTTTTGTTCTATGTGCATAGCCAACAATTGATTGTCCCCAATGACTCTGGTTTCAAATTCACATATTATGATTAAATATGATTCATTTCTCCATCATTACATAGCCATACAAAGCTATATTGCAAAAGGAAAGATCAGTAATACTATTCTACTTTACTTACATTTTGATATTTTTATCATCTTAGATTTTCTGTGTTAATTCTGATTCTTTAAAATATTGCTTTAAAATATTATTTCTTTTGATTACTGAATTTATATGGAATCTCCCCTTAAATTTTGTATTAGAAGCAAGTACCTCACTTACCTCACCCTAGTCCTAGCCCTGTGGTCATGCCTGACTTCTCAAGGATGGGGGAGAGCAATTCTGTGTTATATACTAGGGAAATAGAATGGACAGGGATTGGTGAATGGTGCCAATGACTAGCATACCCAGGTAATATAATAGATTCTATTGTAGAATGTCTAATTGGAAGACTATGATACAGCAAAACTCAGGGCATCTTTCATTCTTCATCAAATAACTCAAAAGTGTGATTCTAGTTACACAGTTTATATTCCTATTATTAGTAAACTATCCTTTTCCCCCAGAAGTCTGTCTAACTAATTTTACTTTGAAAAATCTCTCTTTGAAAGTCAAAGTCAGATTTTTTTTTCTCAATCAATTGAGATGAAATAATTGCACTGTTGTTACATAAAAGCTCCCTGTGGCTTTTAATATTTAGTACTTATTTAAATTGCTTTTTTCAGGTATTCAAAAATGTTTACCTTACCTCAGTTTGTGGTATGTTTTTAGCATATTTTGATTTGTTTTTCCTAGCTCACCATGATTCTTCTCTCTCTGACTAATAAACAACAACACCTGAAAAACAGCCCAAAAAAGTGTATGGAATTTAACAAGTATCTCTGTTTTAAAAAACATAGCATTCATCTTAATAATGCCATTCAGTGTCCTCTATGATTGTATATTAAAATGCTTTACAGAATTTTTTTTACATAGTTTGTTATGAAGAAATGTTTTGAATGAATGCAATAATGTATTCTTTTTAGCAATGTCAGTTACTAAAAATAATGTGTGGTCATAAGCAGAGACATTACTTTGCCAACAAAGGTCCATCTAGTCAAGGCTATCGTTTCTCCAGTGGTCATGTATAGATGTGAGAGTTGGACTGTGAAGAAAGCTGAGTGCCGAAGAGTGGGTGCTTTCGAACTATGGTGTTGGAGAAGACTCTTGAGAGTCCCTTGGACTGCAAGGAGATCCAACCAGTCCATCCTAAAGGAGATCAGTCCTGGGTATTCATTGGAAGGACAGCTGAAGCTGAAACTCCAATACTCTGGCCACCTGATTCAAAGAGTTGACTCATTGGAAAAGACCCTGATGCTGGGAAAGATCGAGGGCAGGAGGAGAAGGGGACAACAGAGGATGAGATGGCTGGATGGCATCACCGACTCAATGGACATGAGTTTGAGTAAACTCCGGGAGTTGGTGATGGACAGAGAGGCCTGGCATGCTGCGCACATCAGGGGGTCGCAAAGAGTCGGACACGACTGAGTGACTGAACTGAACTGAACTGAACTGAAAGAAATATCAAAAAACTTTTTTAATGTTAACTAATACAATCCTTACATATTTCATCAGCTTTAGAAATATGACTGGCTATTCCACAAGTATTTTTAAGGTTTAGTAGTAGCTTTAATGATAGAAACAAAAGAAAAATTTCATCTCTAATGAAAGCCAGGTTTATTCCAAGCAGAAAGTCCGAACTCTCAGCAGATGATTTTCTGCATAACCTTTCCATTCTGTGTAGCTGCAGTGTGCAGGTCTGTGCTGGGTCTATTACTCCACTACAACCTATACCTCAGCATTACCAGTCCTCACTAGAGGGCTGGAAAGTCTCACTTTGTCATAACATTAATTTGTTCTCTCAGCTTCAGACACCTAATTAGAAACACGAATGCTCCACCATAACTTGTGTGACCTTTTCTGCTTGCTAGGAGGCTCAGAGAGAGAGTTGGTATCAATGGAAGTTTTGTTTTGTTTTGTTGTTGAACACTTTGAAAAAATTCCATATATTGACAGGCAACAGACTGCAGTTCTATCAGTTGAGAAACACACGCCCAAAGCAACTTTATTACAAGGCAAATTATTTTTTGCACAGAGTATTTTCAGTGTGTTGTTCATGGAATTAGGTCCTGAGACAGTTCAGAAAATATGTGAGATGCTTTGTTATTTTTTTATACATGGTATCCTATATACATATGTATGTAAATAAATACAATTAATTATATAAGTCAAATTTGAGATAATTTGAAACTACATGATTTTAGCATATCAGGTAAAAATTTTACCTGCAATATGTAGCTCTGAACAATTACATTAACTCAGAATAAAAAAGGAAATAATTTTTATCCCATGATTCATTTTCTAAATGAAATACAATGACCTTCAACCCTGGCAAGAAGTCTAAAAAGATATTTTTTTACTTGAAAGTTATTAAGTGGGAAAAACAAGATTTTCATAGATTTTCAATTAACTTATTTTGTCAACAAATAAGAGTCTATATATATATATATACACACATATATATACATACATATACATAAATATGTATATACATATATACATATACATACATACATACATATACACATATATGTAAAAGTGTATACAACTTAAGAATTCCAGTTTTGTGTACCCACTAAAAGTGATCACCACAATATATCTAGTTGCTGTCCATCACCATACTATTGACCCCCTTTACCCATTTGCCCATCTCCCAACACCATTCCTCTCTGTTCTCTGAGTTTTGGTTGGCTGTGCTTTTTAAATATATTTATACATACCAGGGGTATCGTGGCATTTGCCTTCCTCTGACTTATTTCACTTAGCTTAGCACCTTTGTGGTACATCTATGCTATTATAAATCACAAGATTTCCTTCTTTCTTATTGTTGAGCAATATTCCATTGCTCACATACAACACTTCATTATCCATTCATCTGTTGGTGGACACTTGAGGTTGTTTCCATATCTTGACTATTTTAAACAATGCTGCAATGAACATAGTGGAGCATGTAGCTTTCTGAATTAATGTTTTTGTTCTTTGGATAAGTACTCAGAAGTGAAATAGCTGCATTATATGGTATTACTATCATTTTTTTAAGGAAAATCTATATTTTTCAATAGGAGTTGCACCAATTTACATACTCAACCACAGTGCACAAGGATTCTCTTTTTTCCATATACACTCTGACATTTATTTGTAGACTTTTTGGTGATAGACATCTGACAGGTATGAAGTAATACCTCATTGTAGTTTTCCTTTGCATTGCCCTGATGATTAGTGATGTTGAACATCTTTTCATGTACTTGCTGGCCATTTTTATGTCTTTTTTTGGAAAAATATTTTTTCAGAACTTCTGCCTATTTTAAAATAAAATTGTTATTTTTCATTGAGTTGTCTGAAATCTTTATATATTTTGGATACTAACTCCTTATCAGATTTATGATTTGCAAATATTTTCTCCCATTCAGTACATTGTCTTTTCACTTTGTTAATGTCTTCCTATGCTATGGAGTCTTCTTGTTTTGTTTTTAGCTTGATATAATTCTACTTTTTAATTTTTGCTTTTATTGCCTTAGCTTTTGGGCTCAGATCCAAAAATTCCACTTCAGGACGAATGTCCAGGAGCTCACTGCCTAACTTCTCTTCTAGGAGTTTTATGGTTTCAGGTCTTACAGTCAAATTAATTCATTGTGAGTTAATTTTTGTGTGCAATATAAGATGGTGGTCTAATTTCTTTATTTTTATTTATCTGTCCAGTTTTCCTAGCACCATTTAATGAAGGAATTGTCCTTTCCCCATTGCATATCCTTGGCTCTTTTGTCTAAGTTAATTAACCACACATACGTGTTTATTTCTGGGATTCCCATTCTATTTCATTGAGCTGTGTATCTGTTTTTATGTCAATGTGACACAGCTCCCATTAAGATAGCTTTGTAGTATACTTTGAAATTAGGGAGCAAGATACTTCAAAATTTGATTGTCTTTCTCAAGATTGGCTATTTGGGGCCTTTTGTGGTTCCATAAATATTTTTTAAACAATTTTACTTGTCTATTTTCGGCTATGCTGAGTTTTCGGTGCTGTGTGGGCTTTTCTCTAGTCGCAGTGAGCAAGTAGCAAGGGCTTCTCTCTGGCTGTGGGCCGTGGACTTCTCATTGCGGTGGCTTTCTTCGCTGCAAAGCACAGTCTCTCGAGCCCTCAGGCTGCAGTCGCTGCAGCGTGTGTCGGAAGTCGCTGCTCCTGGCTCTAGGGCGCAGGCCCGGTAGTCGTAGCACATGGGCTTAGTTGCTCCGTGGCATGCGGGATCTTCCCGGGCCAGGGGTCCACCCCGCATCTGCTATATAGACAGGTGGACTCTTTACCACTGAGCCACCAGAGAAGCCCCCAGGCATACTTTAGAGTCTAGTTTTCCACATGATATCTGGTGAAAGAGGCCAAGATCAAGAGGCCCGAGAGCTGGGAGTCCTCTGCCATAGTTGTGGTTCTGCCATCAAAAGTTCTGGGGCCTTCGGTGAGTGCTTCAACTTTTCTGGGCCTGTTTCCTCCCCTCAAAAATGCCCTTTTGCTCACTAAGTTGTGTCTAACTCATTTGCAACCCCATGGACACGAGCCCACCAAGCTCCTCTGTCCACGGGATTTCAAAGGCAAGACTATGGGAGTGGGTCGCCATTTCCTTCTCCATCCATAAATATTTTATAATTAATTTTTTCCAGTTCTGAGAAAAACACTATGCGAATTTTGATAGACATTGCACTGAGGTTTTGTAGATTGCTTAGGATAGCATGGACATTTTAATAATATTAGTTATTCAGTCCATGAGTACAAAATAGCTTTCCTTTTCTGTCTTTTCCAATTTCTTTCATCAATGCCTAACAGATTTCAGAAAACAGGTTTTTCACCTCCTTTGTTAAACTTATTCCTGGGTATTTTGCTCTTTTTGTTATGATTGTAAAAAGGATTCTTTTCTTAATAACTCTATCATATTTTTTATTAGTATATAGAAGCACAACATATTTCTGTATATTGATATTTGTTTTGTAGCATTATTGAATTCATTTATTAGTTCTAATAGTTTTTCAGTAGAGTCCTGCATATATTATCAAATCATCTTGCAGAGTAACAGGTTTACTTTCTCCTTTCTAATTTAGAAAGCACTTATTTCTTTTCCTTGCCTAATTATTTTGGCTACAACATCCAATATAAATGGCAAAAGTGGGCATTCTTATCTTCTAGGCATTCATGATTTCAGAGAAAAAGCATTTAGCTTTTTGGTGGGGAGTGTGATCTTAGTTGTCGGTTTGTCAATAAGATTTTTACTGCATTGAGGTACCTTTCATATGTATACACTCTATTGAGTTTTGTTATAAATGTATATTGAAATTGTCAAGATCTTTTTCCACAACAACTGAGATGATCATGTGATTTTTAAACTTCAATTTGTTAAGTAGTACATCACATTGATTGATTTACAGACATTGAACCATCCTTGCATTCCTGGAATAAATCCAACTTAATCATGCTGTATAATCCTTTTAAGATATTGTTGGATTTGATTTACTAATATACTGCTGTATAAAGTAGTATAATATTACTAATGTACTTCCAACAACACAAGAGAAGACTCTACACATGGACATCACCAGATGGTCAATACTGAAATCAGATTGATTATATTCTTTGTAGCCAAAGATGGAGAAGCTCAATACAGTCAGCAAAAACAAGAGTGGGAGCTGACTGTGGCTCAGATCATGAACTCCTTATTGCCAAATTCAGACTTAAATTGAAAAAAATAGGGGAAACCACTTGACCATTCAGGTATGATCTAAATCAAATCCCTTACGATTATACAGTGGAAGTGATGAATAGATTCAGGGAATTAGATCTGATAGATAGACTGCCTGAAGAACTATGGACCGAGGTTTGTGATATTATGCAGGAGGCAGGGATCAAGACCATCCCCAAGAAAAAGAAATGCAAAAAGGCAAAATGGCTGTATGAGGAGGCCTTACAAATAGCTAAGTAAAGAAGACAAGCTAAAGACAAAGGAGAAAAGGAAAGATATACCCATTTGAATGCAGAGTTTCAAAGAATAGCAAGGAGAGAGCGGAAAGTCTTCCTCAGTTATCAATGCAAAGAAATAGAGGGAAAAAATAAAATGGGAAAGACTAGAGATCTCAAGAAAATTACAGATACCAGGGGAAATTTTCATGCAAAAATGGGCACAAAAAAGGACAGAAATGGTATGGACCTAACAGAAGCAAAAGATTTTAAGAAGAGGTGGCAAGAATGCACAGAACAACTATACAAAAAGATCTTAATGACTCAGATAACCATGATGTTCTGATCACTCACCTAGAGCCAGACATCCTGGGATGTGAAGTCAAGTGGGCCTTAGGAAGCATGATTACAAACAAAGCTAATGGACTTGATGGAATTCCAGTTGAGCTATTTTAAATCCCAAAAGATGATGCTGTAAAAGTGCTGCAGTCAATATGCCAGCAAATTTGGAAAACTCAGCAGGGCCACAGGACTGGAAAAGTTCATTTTTTATTCCCATCCCAAAGAAAGGCAATGTCAAAGAATGTTCAAACTACCACACAATTGCATTCATCACACATGCTAGGAAGGTAATGCTCAAAATTCTCCAGGCCAGGCTTCAACAGTACATGATTCAAGAACTTCCAGATATTCAAACTGGATTCAGAAAAGGCAGAAGAACCAAAGATCAAATTGCCAACCTCTGTTAGATCTTGGGGAAAGCAAGGAAATTCCAGAAATACATCTGCTTCTGCTTTATTGAGTACACCAAAGCCTTTGACTGTGTGGATCATAACACACTGGAAAACTCTTCAAGGGATGGGAATACCAGACCACCTGACCTTCGTCTTGAGAAATCTGTATGCAGGTCAGGAAGCAATGGTTAGAACTGGACGTGGAACAACAGACTGGTTCCAAATCAGGAAAGAAGTACATCAAGACTGTATATTGTCACCCTGCTTATTTAACTTATATGCAGAGAAAAAGATCTTCACAACCCAGATAATCACCATGGTGTGATCACTCACCTAGAGCCAGACATCCTGGAATGTGAAGTCAAGTGGCCCTTAGGAATCATCACTATGAACAAAGCTAGTGGAGGTGATGGAATTTCAGGTGAGCTATTTCAAATCCTGAAAGATGACACTGTGAAAGTGCAGCACTCAATATGTCAGCAAATTTGGAAAATTCAGCAGTGGCCACAGGACTGGAAAAGGTCAGTTTTCATTCCAATCCCAAAGAAAGGCAATGCCAAAGCATGCTCAAACTACCGCACAATTGCACTCATCTCACACACTAGTAAAGGAATGCTCAAAATTCTCCAAGCCAGGCTTCAGCAATACGTGAACCATGAACTTACAGATGTTCAAGCTGGTTTTAGAAAAGGCAGAGGAACCAGAGATCATATTGCCAACATCCACTTGTTCATTAAAAAAGCAAGAGAGTTCCAGAATAGCATCTATCTCTGCTTTATTGACTATGTCAAAGCCTTTGACTGTGTGGATCACAACAAACTGTGGAAAATTCTTTAAGAGATGGGAATACCAGACCACCTGACCTGCCTCTTAAGAAACTGGTATGCAAGTCAGGAAGCAACAGTTAGAACTGGACATGGAACAACAGACTGGTTCCAAATAGGAAAAGGAGTACGTCAAGGCTATATATTGTCACCCTGCTTATTTAACTTATATGCAGAGTACATCCTGAGAAACGCTGGGCTGGAAGAAGCACAAGCTGGAATCAAGATTGCCGGGAGAAATATCAATAACTTCAGATATGTAGATTACACCACCCTTACGGCCGAAAGTGAAGACCTAAAGAACTTCTTGATGAAAGTGAAAGAAGAGAGTGAAAAAGCTGACTTAAAAGTCCGCATTCAGAAAACTAAGATCATGGCATCCGGTCCCATCACTTATGACAAATAAATGGGGAAACAATGGAAACAGTGACCTACTTTATTTTCTTGGACTCCAGAATCACTGCAGATGGTGACTGCAGCCATGAAATTAAAAGATGCTTGCTCCTTGGAAGAAAAGCTATGACCGACCTAGACTGCATTGAGTCAGTTCTAATGAGTTGGGTGAACCTAGAACCTATTATACAGAGTGAAGTGAGTCAGAAAGAGAAGGATAAATACCATATTCTAAAACATATATATGGAATCTAGGAAAATGGTATGAAGGATTTATTTACAGGGCAACAATGGGGAAACAGACATAGAAACAGACTTATCGACATGGGGAGAGGGGAGGAGAGGGTGAGGTGTGTGGAAAGAGTAACATGGGAACTTACATCACCATATGTAAAATAGATAACCAAGGGGAATTTGCTGTATGGCTCAGGAAACTCAACCATGGGCTCTGTGTCAACCTAGTGGGGTGGGATGGGGAAGAAGATGGGGGGGGTTTCAAAAAGGAGGGGATATGTGTATAGCTATGGCTGATTCATGCTGAGGTTTGACAGAAAACAGCAAAATTCTGTAAAGTATTTATCCTTCAATAAAAAAAAATTAATTTTTTTAAAAAAAGCAGAGACATTTATTTGCCAAGAAAGGTCCATCTAGTCAAAGCTGTGGTTTTTCTAGTAGTCATATATAGATGTGAGAGTTGGACCATAAAGAAAGCTGAGTGCCAAAGAATTGATGCTTTTGAACTGTGGTGTTGGAGAAGACTCTTGAGAATTCCTTGGACTGCAAGGAGATCCAACCAGTCTATCCTAAAGGAAATCAGTCCTGAATATTCATTGGAAGGACTGATGTTGAAGCTGAAACTCCAATACTGTGGCCACCGATGTGAAGAGCTGACTCATTTGAAAAGACCCTGATCCTGGGAAAGATTGAAGGCAGGAGGAGAAGGGGACGACAGAGGATGAGATGGTTGGATGGCATCGCCAATGCAATGGATATGAGTTTGAGCAAGCTCCAGGAGTAGGTGATGGACAGGTGCGCTGCAGTTCATGGGGTCACAGAGTCACACATGACTGAGTGACTGAACTTACTGATCATTTTTACATCTATGTTCATGGGAATATTGGCTATGACTTTCTCTTTTATGCATTTTTTTTTTTTTTTTGTCTGGTTTTTGGCATCAGGATAAGTCTGAGTGACTTTGAAAGTTTCACTTCCTATTCCAGTTTTTTTAAAAGTTTGAGAAGGATAAGTGTTAACTCTTTTGGATGTTTGGTAGACTTTACCAGGGAAGCCATCTTGTCCTAGAATTTTATTTGGGGGCAGAAGTTTGGTTACACATTCAATCTCCTCATTAGTAGTCGGCCTATTCAGATTTTCTATTTTTTCATGATTGCTTTGACAATAGCATGTTTCTAGGAATTTATCCATTTTCTATGTCATCTAATTCATTGGCATATCATTTTTTAAGGCAGGATCTTAAGATCCTTTGTATTTCCGTTAGCAGTTTTAACTTTTTTTAAAATTTCTAGTTTTATTTATTTGAGCTTTAGCTCTCTTTCTTGGAGAATCTAATGTTTTGTCAATTTGGTTTATGTTTTCATAGAACCTGCACTTAGTTTTATTGATCTTTTACTTTTTGGAGGATGTTTCTATTTCATTTATATCCACTCTGAGCTTTATCTCCTTTCTTCTATAAACTTTGGAGCTTGTTTGCTCTTTTTTCTACATGTTTTTAGGTGTGATGTTAGGTTGTTTATTTGAAATTTTTCTTATTTCTGTAGCTGGGACTGTATTGTTATGAACTTCTGTCTTAAAACTGTTTTTGTTGCAACCTCTATGTTTTGGAAGGTTGTATTTTCGTTTCCACTTGTCTCTGGGTATTTTTAAATTTTTTCTTTGATTTCTTCATTGACCCATTGGTCTCCAGTAGCATGTTGTTTAATCTCCATGTTTGTTTCTGTTGTACATGAATTCATAGACTGACTAAAATCTATCTGAAATATAAGAAATATATATCAAGTACAAGGAAGTATTTTTTTTGGCTGCACCATGCAGAATGTGAGATCTCAGTCAGGAATGAACCCACACCCATGCATTGGAAGATGGGAGTCTTAACCTCTGGACTAACAAGGAAGTCCCAAGGTCAAGTGTTCATAATCACTCTTGCCTCAGGGCACAAGAGATTTGCAGAACCACTCACATGCTTATCATATTCATGAATATTCATCTAAGGAGTTTCTTTCCTCTGGTTTAAAGTCGACTATTGAGCCATATTTTTGGTGCTGAAATGTCAATATGTCCTTGCCATTTGTTTTCCATTTAGAGTATTTTTTCCCAAGAAATAACACTTGGACTTGTCATGGACCCTAATGGTAGCCTCCGATCTGATAAACAGTTGACAACGTTGGTACTATTGTAGGTTCTTCTTGTCCCATCCATTCTAATCATTCCACTCTTGAATGGATGCAATGCTCTCCCCTGCCCAATGTACTCTGTCACTTGTTGGGGCAATGCAGCACAGGGATTCACACCAAGAATATCAAACCTACCTAGGAGTAAACTTACTCCATTATTTGCTGTTTGACCTTAGCAAGTTATCCTACTGACCTCCCTCAAGCCTGTGATTTGGGACTTTGGGACACTGATATATATATATATACATATATATATACACACATATATGTATAATCCTAGTAGATTATATATGTGTATATATATTATATGTGAATTATATATGTATAATCTCCTAAGATTATAAAAATTAACTGAGATATTATAACATTATGGCTCTTCCTAGCAAATACTGTTACATATATTGTTATGATTATTATCATGAATATCAAAATCATATACTACCTTGAAATATTATTTCCTTTTATTCACTTAATAACAGAGCTCTCAATTCTGTTTTCACCATATTTTCTCTCACAGACAACTTAGAAGGAAAGCCTAAGGGACCTGGGTCAGAAAACAATCAGAAGCAGTTGTTTCTCTGCTCTGATTCTGACCATTGCCTCAATGCTTTGATTTTCCCTATATATTAGGAAAGGTCTTCCCTATCAGGTACAAATGGCGACTTAAGAGCAGCCTGTCAACCTCAGAAGTTTAACTTATTCCTTCTTCTTTGAGGCTCCCCAAGACTTCATGTAAATGGTCCCCAAGTTATCATGACGGCTATAGACTGAACTGTATCCCCCAGAATCTATATGTTAAAGCTTGACTCCTAATGTGACTGTATTTGAGCTTATAAAGAGGTGGTTAAAATTAAGTGAGGTTATGGGGATGAGGTTCAAATGCGATAGAAGTGGTTTTCCTGCAACAGGAGGAAAAGACAGGGGAGCTCTGTCTCCTTGCACGTGGCACAGTGAGAAGAAGACAGCTCTAACCAGGAGATAAATGGCCAACATCTTGCTCTGGCACTTTTGCCTCTAGAACCAGGAAAAGATGAACTTCTGTTGTTTAAGCATCCAATCTATTGTGATTTGGACTTCCCAGATGGCTTAGTTATAAAGAATGCACCTGACAACACAGGTGAGGTTCCATCCCTGGGTTGGGAAGATCCCCTGGAGAAGGAAATGGCAACCCACTCCGGTATCCTTGCCAGGGAAATCCCATGCACAGAGGAGCCTGGCGGGCTACAGTCCATGGGGTCACAAAGAGTTGGGCACAACTTGGGGAATAAACAACAACTATAGTATTTTGTTGCAACAGTCCAGGCAGAATGAGATTGACCAAATACCTCGTTGGAAAGGTGTTCTATTTTTTATTTAGTTTTGCTTATGTGGCCAAAGGCCTCCTATACACAATTGTGTAAGTAAGGAATTCAGGTCACACACAATACCTATAACTTTACCAAATTATTTTTTCAACAGTTCCAAAGTCTAGGAAATGTCAGGCTTACTTTACTGAAAATATGTCTTAACTTTCAAACCTCCTTCCAGTAACTCTTTACTCCTGACTATCTTGTAAACTGCCTCTAGATTAAATTTTCCTAAAATATCCTTTTCATTAATCATTGTATTACCTCTAGAGAGCCCTTAGGCACATAGCATGGAATACATTCAGATTCATCATTCTGGACTCAAGGTTTGCCCTCAATGGCCTGCCATAAGTAGCTAACCTTTTTTATAAAGATTGTCCTTATACAGTTCTTCAACAAGGTTGATGGCCTTATTTTAAAAATAGTATTCATCCTCATAATGTTGCTTTGAAGATCAAATGAAATATTATATGTAGAACATTATAGTGTCTGGCATATAATAATATATAATAGTGTATTATTGTTTTAAATTATAATAACAGGCAATTCTTGACAATTTGATATATACAATACTAATATTTAGTTTAATTTTAATCCTGAAAGAGGTAAGTAATGGTTGATCATTTTTCCCTTCCCATTTTATACCCCAGAAAACTGAGCTAAAGAAAGGTGATACAACTTGCCCAAAGTCACAAAGAAAAATTGTTTGCTCACAGCAGAGCAAAAATTTGATACCAAGCAGTCTAGTCCCAGAGTCTGCAAGCTTAATCACTACCTTAACTGCCTCCTTTCTCTACACTTACTTATACCATGTGTTCTGTTAATGTGTCTTTCTGAAATATTCCTGAATATTTTTCCTTTTCTTTGTATAAAACTAAATTTTGTATTTCCTCAGTGTTAGCTCAAAACTCATGTGTTCCATCATATTGCAATACACTGGAATTCCCCCTGTTGTTCAATCACCAAGTTGTGTTCAATTCTTTGCGACTCTGTAGCCCACCAGGCTCCTCTGTCCATGGGATTCTCCAGGCAAGAATACTGGAGTAGGTTGCCATGCCCTTCCCTGGGGGATCTTCCCTATCCAGGTACTAAACCCAGGTCTCTTAGTCTCCTGCATTGGCAGGCGGGTTCTTTACTACTAGAGAAATGTGGGAAGCCCCGTGATTCTACTTGCATTATATAGTATCTGAATTCTAGTGCCATGTAGCACTTATATACATATTATAGTCTTACAAGTATATTAATGCTTACTCAGTTTGAAGGTAAGCTCCTAATGGCATGGACCATTCATGTTTTTTTTTTAATATAAATGTATTTATTTTAATTGGAGGCTAATTACTTTACAATATTGTTGTGGTTTTGCCCTACATTGACAGGAATCAGCCACGGGTGTACATGTGTTCCCCATCCTGAACCCCCCTCCCACCACCCTCCCCATCCCATCCCTCTGGGTCATCCCAGTGCACCAGCCCTGAGCACCCTGTCTCATGCATCCAACCTGGACTGGCGATCCATTTCGTATATGATAATATCCTCAAAATCTTACCCATTTAAAAAAAAATTCAAATGAAGTACGTTAAAAAGAAAAATTTATGTTTATCAAAAGATACCATTAAGAGAATAGATAAGGAAGAAAGTATTTTCAAAACATATAATTGACCAAAAAAAAGTGTCTGAAATGTATAATAACTATGCCAACCAAAAAGAAAAAGACAAACAACTTAAGAGTAAATTGATATTTACTATTGAAATAAGTTATTTCAATAAGCACTACACAAAGGGGGATATAGTATAAATAAATATAGGAAATGATGATCAACTTTATTAGTCATTAGGAAAATACAAATTAAAGCTAACATACAATAATACTACATACTTGTCAGAATGACCAAAATTTTAAATGCTAATAAGTGGGTTGGTGAGTGCAGGTGAGAATAGAGGAATTAGAAAAAAAAAGAAAAGAAAATAGCCTAAATGAAATGAAATTGATAGAACTGAAAAAAGGAGTGGGAAAAGTCCTCACTATTATAGTTGGAAGCGTCAATATCCCTCTCTCAATAAGTATTAGAACAATTGGACTGAAACTCAGCAAAGACATAAATGAACTCAACAACACTAACTCATTGGAGCTAATCAATACTTACATAACATTTCACACAAGTAAATAGCACATTATTTTCAAGTGGCCACAGAACATACACCAAAATACAACACCCTCGGGCATTAAATAAACATTACCAAAAATAAAGACATCAAAATCACTTCAAGTATGTTCTCTAACCATAATGGAATCAAACTAGAAGTCAGTAATATAAAGAAAACAAGAAAATCTCAAAGCATTTGTGAAATGATAAAACAGATTTTTAAATACTCCATACATCAAAGAGAAAGTCTTAGGGGGATTTTTAAAATATAGTAGACCAAATGAAAATAAAAATTCAATACATCAAAATTGTGGGGCATTCTTAAGGTAGTAATGATAGGGAAATTAATGTCACTACATGTGTACATTAGAAAAGACGAAAAGTCTAAGCTTGAACTTCAAAAATCTAGAAAAACAAAAGCAAGCTATAGCCAAAGTAAGCAGAAGAAATAATATGCAAGCAGAAATCCACAGAATTAGAAGTTCAACAAAAAAGAAAAACATGAAACTAAATTCATGTTCTTTGATAAGTTAGTAAAATTGACAAATATGTAGCAAGACTGACAAAGAAAAAAAAAAGAAATAAGATAGAGCATGGCAACCTATTCCAGTATTCTTGCCAGGAGAATCCCATGGATAGAGGAGCCTGGCAGGCCATAGTCCAAAGGGTCCCAAAAAGCTGAAAATGACTGAAGCATCAGCATGCATGTGCATATTAAATATAAAAAATGAAACAGAAGATATTACTAAATATCCTTCAGACTGCAAAAGTACAAGGGAGCAAGTACAACTCAAACATGTACATTTGAAAATTTAAGTAAAATGGGACAATTTCTTGAATAGCACAAATTAATACAACTCACTCAATATGAAAAGGACTATGTTATAAGCCTTAGGCATATTAAAGAAACTAAGTCCATAATTGCACAAAACAAAACAAAAAAACCTTCCCCAAAGAAATCTCCAGGCACAAATGTTTTCATTGGAAGACTATACCAAAAGATTAAAGAAATTTCATACCAATTCTATACAATCTCTCCAGAAAATGAAAAAGAAAACAGTTTTAATTTATATCTTGGTATCATCTTCATATCAAAACCAGATAAAGAGAATATAAATAAAACTATAGAATGACATGCATGAAAACAGACCTAAAAATCCTTAACAAAATATTAGCAAATATAATTCACCAATCCATAAGAAAAAATATGTACCATGATTGAGTGGGGTTTATTCTGGGAATGTAGGGCTGGTTTAATACCTGAAAAACAAAACAGACCTGCAAGTTAGTGGAGTAGAAAGACCCTAGAATTCTCTTTCTATTTTCATAAGGAGACAAACATTTGGTAAACAGTTTTATAGAACCATCAGAGTTTCTACTAAAATCTTAAAATTTCTTAGCCAGTTCAGCAGTACGATCTGAAAGTTATTAGAAAACTGTATTTGTTAAAAAATCCTTGCTATGAATCTTCTTAAAGATGAAGTATCTTTACAAAAGTATCAGAGTAAAACATAACTTTCTATGAGTGGCAAAAACTTTAAAAAAGCATGTTTAAAGAAGAGCATCCAAAGTCTGTGCTCTGGGATAACCCAGAGGGATGGGATGGGGAGCGGGCTGGGAGGGGGCTTTAGAATGGGGGGACACATGTTTACTGTGGCTGATTCATGTTGATGTGTGGCAAAAATCATCACAATATTGTAAGGTAATTATCCTCCAATTAAAAGACATACATTAATTTTTTAAAAAGTTAAAAAACCAGATCTGATCAGAACATAATTGACAGCTAACAAAGAAAATTAATCAATTTGCTAAGATATGTTTTAAGATAATTAGAACTATTGCTGATATCATTACAAAAAGACTTATGAAAGTTTTAGAATTTTATATAACTTCTAGAATGTTAATACTAATGACATTAGCCTATGTACTATAACCAAAGAATGTTTATCATCATTCATTTGATAATGATTCATAAAATGAAAAAAAAAAGATGGACTGCATCAAAATTAGAAACATTTTCTCTGTGAAAGAGCCTAATACGAAGATGAAAAGACAAGTTGCAGACCATGAGAAATATTTTCAAACCAAATAGCAGTGAGTATGTAGCATATAAAATGTACCCTCACTATAATAAAAACAGAATAAAACAATTCAATTAGAAAATGAGCAAAAAAGATAGAGATAGTTCAATGAAGAGGATATAGAGATTGCAAATAGATACCTGGAAAGAGGTTCATAGAAATGCAAATAAAAACCATGTCAATATCATTATATATCTACTGGAATGGTTAAAATAAGAAATAGTGACAACACAAAATGCTGGTGAAGATGCAGAGAAAGTGGATCTCATAAACCTTTTAATGGTACAGTTACTCTGGAAAAATACTTCAGCAGTTTCTTTAAAAATTAACATGGAGCTACCATATAACTCAGTAGTTGCATTCCTTGGCTATTATTGCAAAGAAATGAAGACTTGTGTTCACAGAAACACATAAACACAAATTTACAGCAGCTTTATCTGTGATAACCTCAAACTGCAAACCACCCACAGTTTCTTCAGTGGTTGTCCCTCAGTGAGTGATTTGTGAACAAACTGTGGCACATTCTTCCCACAGAATACTATTTGGCAATAAAAACAAGAAACTGAATTTCCAGAGAATTATGCTTAGGTGGGGAAAAAAAAAAAAAGCCAGCTCAATACAATACAAACTATGTGAATCTATTTAACATTTTTGAAATGACAAATATTGTAGAAATGGTTAGGTTATTTTATTATAGTTTTGTAAGATGTTGCTGCTGCTGCATCACTTCAGTCAAGTCCGACTCTGTGCAACCCCATAGACGGCAGTCCACTAGGCTCTGCCGTCCCTGGGATTCTCCAGGCAAGAGTACTGGAGTGTTACATTAGGAGAAAAAGGGAAAGTGTACATGGGATTTCTTTTTATTATACATCTTACTCCCACATAGGAATCTTGTTGTTGCTCAGTCTATAATTCATGTCTGACTTTTTGCAACCTCATGAACTGCAACACACCAGGCTCTTCTGTTCCTCACAATCTGCTGGAGTTTGCTCAAACTTATGTGCAAATTTGCTGAAACTGATGTGAGTCAGTGATGCCACCCAACCATCTCATTCTCTGCCACCCTATTTCCTTTTGCCTTCAGTCTTTCTCAGCATCAGAATCTTTTCCAATGCATTAGCTATTCATATCAAGCTTCAGCTTCAGCAACAGTCCTTCAATGAATATTCAGGGTTGATTTCCTTTAAAGTTGACTGGTTTGATCTCCTTGCAGTCTAAGGGACTCTCATGAGTCTTCAGCATCACAAAGTTTGAAAGCATCAATTCTTCAGGGCTCAGCCTTGTTCATGGTCCAACTCTCACATCCACACATGACTACTGGAAAAACCATAGCTTTGGCTGTATGGAACTTTGTAGGCAATATGATGTCTCTGCTTTTTAATATGTTGTCTACGTTTGCTCCTTTCCTTCCAAGGAGCAAGTGTCTTTTATTTTCAGGCTGCAGTCACTGCCCACAGTGACTTTGGAGCCCAAGAAAATAAAATCTGTCACTGCTTCCACCTTTTCCCATCTATTTGCCATGAAGTGAAGGGGCTGGATGCCATGATCTTAGTCTTTTGAATGTTGAATTTTAAGCCAGCTTTTTCACTCTTCTCTTTCACTTTCATTCAGAGTCTGTTTAGTTTTTCTTCACTTTCTGCCATGAGAGTGGTATCACCTGCATAGCTGAGGTTGTTGATGTTTCTCTCAGCAATCTTGATCCCAGTTGTGATTCATTCGGTCTGGTATTTGCATGATGTACTCTGCATAGAAGTTAAATAAACAGGGTGCTACACAGACTTCTTTTGCTCCTTTCCCAATTTGAAGCAGACAGTTGTTCCATATCCGGTTCTAACTGTTGCTTCTTGACCCATATACAGGTTTCTCAGGAGACAGGTAAGGAGGTCTGGTATTCCCATCTCTTTAAGAATTTTCCACAGTTTGTTGTGATCCACACAGTCAAAGACTTTAGTGTAGTCTATGAAGCAGGAGTAGATGCCAACTGACATTAGCAATTTGATCTCTGGTTCCTCTGCCTCTTAGAAACACAGCTTGTACATCTGGGAGTTCTCAGTTCAGAAATTGCTGAAGTCTAGCTTGAAGGTGTTTGAACATAAGCTTGTTAGCATGTGAAATGAGTGTAATTGTACAGTAGTTTGAACATTCTTTGGCATTGCCCTTCTTTTGAGATTGCACCTAAGTACTGCATTTCAAAACTCTTGTTGACAAGGGCTATTTCATTTCTTCTAAGGAATTCTTGCCTGCAGCAGTAGATACAATGGGCAGCTGAATTAATTTCACCCATTCCCATTCATTTTGGTTCACTGTTTCCTAAGATGTTGATGTTCAATCTTGCCATCTCCTGCTTGACCACCTCCAATTCACCTTGATTCATGAAGTAATATTCCAGGTTCCTATGCAATATTGTTCTTCATGGCACAGGACTTTACTTTCCCCACTAGATACATTCACAACTGAGTGCCATTTCTGCTTTGGCCCGGCAGCTCCATTCTTTCTGGAGCTATTAGTAATTGCTCTTCAATCTTCCCCAGTAGCATATTGGATGCCTGACCTGATGAGGCTCATCTTCTGGTATCATATCTTTTTGCCTTTTCATACCATCCGTGGAGTTCTCCCAGCAAGAATACTGGAATAGGTTGCCATTCCCTCCTCCAATAGACCACATTTTGTCAGAACTCTTCACTATGACTCACCCATCTTTGGTGGCACTGCAAGGAATCGCTCATAGCTTCATTGAGTCACACAGCCCCTTTGCCATGACAAGGCTGTGATTCATGAAGGGGGCATATGAATCTGGAATTTTCTAAGGATAAAAATTAGTTAACAATATAAACATGTGCTACTTTAAAATTTTAGAATAAATCTATCAAATACCTGTCAGATGTATATGCGAAACAATTGAAATATATTGAAGATTACACAATAAAATTGAATAAATGAATTGGAAATTTCAATTTTATAAAAAAATTTTCCAAAATTAATCAATACATGAATCAATATATCAGCAAATTTCTGGGGGATGAGGAGGAGGAAATAATGAGCTGATGATATAACTCTTTAGAAAGAGCCAAAGCTGAAATTATTTGGAAAAAGGAAACAAATGGAAGGAGTGTGATATTCAAAACCATAGAGATAAGGCCATATACAACAAACCCACAGCAAACATTATTCTCAGTGGTGAAAAGCTGAACACATTCCCTCTAAGATCAGGAACAAGACAAGGATGCCCACTCTGGCCACTAGTATTCCACATAGTTTCAGAAGTCCTAGCTACGGCAACTAGAGAAGAAAAAGAAAAACAATCCAGTTAGGAAAAGAAGTAAAACTCTGACTGCAGGTGATATGACACTATACATAGAAAACCCTAAAGATACTACCACAAAATGACTAGAGTTAATCAGTGAATATAGCAATATCACAGGATACAAAACCAATACACAGAAATCACTTGCATTCCTATACAATAACAATGAAAAATCAGAAAGAAAAATTAAGGAATCAATCCCTTTTACAATTGCAACAAAAAGAATAAAGTACCTAGGAACAAACTTTCCTAAGGAGACAAAAGAACTCCATACAGAAAACTATAAGACACTGGTGAAAGAAGTCAAAGATGACATAAACAGATGAAGAGATATTCCCTGTTCCTAGGTTGAAAGAATCAGTATCATGAAAATGAATAACCTACCAAATGCAATCTACAGATTCAGTGCAATCCCTATCAAATAAACAATTGCATTTTTCACAGAACTAGTACAAAAAGTTTCACAGTTTATGTGGAAACACAAAAGACTCTGAATAGCCAAAGCAGTCTCGAGAAAGAAGAATGGAGCTGGAGGGATCAGCATTTTGGCTTTAGACTATACTACAAAGTTACAGTCATCAAGACAGCATGGTGCTGACACAAAAACAGAAATATAGACCGATGGAACAAGATAGAGATAAACCCATGCACATATGGGTACCTAGTCTTTGATAAAGGAGGCAAGAATATACAATAGGCCAAAGATAGTCTCTTCAATAAGTGGTGCTAGGAAAACTGGACAGGCTATATGTGAAAGAATGAAATTAGAACACTTCCTAATGCCATACACAAAGATAAACTCAAAATGGATTAAAGACCTAAATGTAAGGCTAGAAACTAAAAAAATCTCAGAGGAAAACATAGGCAGAACACATAGATCACAGCAAGATCCTCTATGACCCACTTCCTAGAGTAATGGAAATAAAAACAAAACTAAACAAATGGGGCTTAATTAAGCTTAAAAGCTTTTGCACAGTGAAGGAAATTATAAACAAGGTAAAATCCTCAGAATGGGAGAAAATAATAGCAACCAAAATAACTGACAAGTAATTAATCTCCAAAATATACAAGCAGCACATTCAGCTTGATACCAAAACAACAACAACAACAACCACCGAATCAAAAAGTGGGCAAAAGAACTAAACATATTTGTCCAAAGAAGACATACAGAGAAATGCCAATCAAAACTATAATGAGCTATCACCTCACTCTGGCTAGAATGGCTATCATCAAAAAAAAACCCACAAACAGTAAATGCTGGAGAGAGTGTGGAGAAAAGAGAATCCTCTTGCACTGTTGCTGTGAATGTAAATGATAGAGCCCCTATGAGAGTATGGAAGTTCCTTTAAAAACTAGAAATAAAACTACCGTATGACCCAGCAATCCCACTGCTAGGCATACACTCTGAGGAAACCAAAATCGAAAACACGTGTACCCCAATGTTCACTGCAGAACAATTTATAATAGCTTGGACATGGAAGCAACCTAGATGTCTATCAATGGATGAATGGAAAAAGAAGCTGTGGTACATATATACAATGGAATATTACTCAGCCATAAAATAACTGTATTTGAGTCCATTCTAATGAGATGGATGAACCTTGAGCCTATTATACAGAATGAAGTGTCAGAAAGAGAAAAACAAATATTGTATATCAATGTATCTATATGGAATCTAGAAAGATGGTACTGATGAACCTGTTTTCCAGGCAGTAATGGAGATGCAGACGTGGAGAACAGACCTGTGGACCTGGGCGCAGGGGCGGGGGCAGGGAGGAAGGAGAGGGCGGGACAAAGGGAGGGAGTAGCGTGGAAACATATACACCACCATACGTAAAACAGATGGCCAATGGGAATTTGCTGTATGGCTCAGGGAACATCAACTGGGGCTCTGTGACAATCTAGAGGGGCGGGAAGGGGTGGGAGGAAGGAGGGAGCTCAAGAGGGAGGAGACATATGTATGCCTTTGGCTGATTGATGTTTATCTATGGCAGAAACCAACACAATATTGTAAAGCCATTATCCTAAATTAAAAATAAATTTTAAAAAAAAATCCAAGAGATGAATGAGGTAACAAGATCCCCAGTTATGTTGTACAATCTCCAGTGATGCTACAGAATCTCTCTTATATTTGCAAGCTTTGAAACCTTGATATATGTCAACACTGAGTAATGGGAAGATCATATAAAAAATGGTATTAATGGTACTAAGGATTATCCATAGGGGGAAATATAAAATTAGATTCCAACATTACACCACACCAGGCAAAGTCAATTCCATGTGGAACAAGCACTTAAATATAAAAAGCAAAACTCTGAAACTTTGAAAAGAAATGATAGAGGATCTATGATCTTGAGGCAGCAAAGAATTTCTTATATAAGATATGTAAGGTATATTTTTAAAAGATTGCTAAATTTGAAATAATTACAATGAAGACAATATTCTAGATATTTAAACGTTATAAATAAGGTTTAAACCTAGCCATGCTCCTTTATGTAATTCACAAAGCATCACCTTCAGGAAATAAGAATACCAAAAGTCAGTAAGAAAAAGAAACAGTCCAATTAAAAAAAAAATGCAGGCAAAAGGTATGGGCAAGCAATTTAAAGGAGAGGAAATATGAATCATGTTAATACATTTAATATATCAAGAATGATATGTGAAGCTTACTAATACAAATATTAAAAATGCATGTAAAGCAATAATAATGCACTTGTCAAATTAGCAAAAATTAAATGGTTTACATATCAATACTGGTGAACATGTACAGAAATGAGAACTCTCAAATACTGCAGGTGGGGCTGTTAATTGTTAAAAAACACTTCACAAATATGAAGATTTGTGAACCCCAAGTGTATATACTTTAGGGAAATGCTCCCACATGTGAATCTGTAGTCACGTAGAATTGCTTACCTGCCATACATTGGAAACGAACTAAATATTTAAATAGAAGTGTAAGAAAATGCATTGTGATATATTCAGACTAAACACTACCATGACAACTAAAAAAAAAAAGAGTTAAAGCTACATTTATGAGGGCTGACAAACTGCAAACACAAAATTTTGAGTGGAAATGAAACTTGTGTTCTTTCTCTATATAAAATTAAAAGCAAGTAAAACATTGTTCAAAAATTACTATATTTGGCTTATAGAACTATTCATATAGAATATAGTTATAAAAATGTTCATAGGAATCATAAATTTGAAACATAGGATAGGAGTTCTTCTTATAGAGAGGAGGAGAGAAGAAAGTATTGGGGAGGTACACAGTGGGCTTCAAGTGAAACTTTAACACATATTTTAAAACTAAAGAATTTAAAGCATTTTTTTAAAAACTAAAGTATTAAATTTGACAAAGACTTAACAAATATCAAAACTAGTTCATAGGTACATGAATGCTTATTACATTATCCTTTCCACCTCCCTATGCATTGCCGTTATATAATAAGTTAAAATGCTTAACAACCAATGTGATAAAATAGTGAAAAAAGAGAACTGTTACAAGTTGAAATTTTTTAAAAACCAAATGTTTCTTTATAAATCTGTCGTTTTCATGTTTGTCCAAATCTATTACCAAGCTAAAAAATTGGAAACATAAGTGCGTGGAGAATCCCTCTAGATGGCTTCTTCGCCTATAGAAATGTAACATCACAGGATGTTTCAACAGAATGCAATCAAATATTTTAATGTTAAATCATAAAATGGCTATCCACAAGACTTCCCCTTGGTCCAGTCATTAAGAATCTGCCCTGCGGGGGACTCTTTACCCCCTCTCCGTGTCTATGCTGAGAGCGTCATACTTTCCTCCTCTTTAATAAACCCTGTTCGCTTGCTATCATGAGTGTCTGTGTGTTTGTGGATTCCATTTTTCGGCTCCGCGGACAAGAACCCCGATTCCCGTCTCAAGAGCAGCCCTGAAACATGCACGGAGCAGAAATGCTGCCTTCCAAAGGACCTTTGCATTGTTCTGCTGCTGGCGGATGGGCAAGGCTGGCACCCCCAGCCTGCTGGGGAACACAGAGCCCCACGCATCCTCAACTGGGTGGCGAGAGCCTGGCAACGTGTTGGACTTCAGAAAATAACTTGTGAAAGAGAAAACGCTTCTCTCTCTCTGAGGGGGAAAAAAAAATCTGCCTTGCAATGCAGAGGAAGCAAGTTTGATCCCTGAACCAGGAAGATCCCACATGCCCCAGGGCAACTACTGAACCCGCACATCACAATTAGAGAGCTGTGCACCACAGTGAAAACTCCCACAGGATACAAGGAAGATCCTATGTGCCACAGCTACAACTAAGACCCGACACAAACAAATTAATTTTAAAAATCTGTTCACTCTGTGGTGCTGTGCATGACCAAATACACCATGGAAGACTGTCTACGCCGTGTCCTCGTGAAACAGGAGCTCTCTGTTCATGCATGCTGGTCGTGTCCAACTCTTTGCGACCCCATGGACAGTAGCCCACCAGCCTCCTCTATCCACGGAATTTTCCAGGCAAGAATACTGGAGTGGGTTGCCATTTCCTACTCCAGGGGATTTTCCCCACCCAGGGATTGAACCCGCAGCTCTTTGGCAGGTGGATTCTTTACCATTGTACTGAACAGGAGGCACTGGCCAAAAACTAAGCAAAATAGAATTCTTTAGACTAGCTTCATTATATTAAACTGTACAGATTTATTTTAATGCTTGTTTCCCACTTTCCCTAACTAGAAAACTAACATTTACAACATATTTCCAGATAGTGGTTATTTTGAAAATAAGACAATTTAATTATGCTAATGTTTATCTTTTTAAAAATAATAAAATGCACACAGAATTATTTCAGATAAAAGCTCATTTTCATAATTATATTAATATCTCAGGGCTTCCCAGGTGATGCAGTGGTAAAGAATCTTCCTGCCAGAGCAGGAGACATGGGTTCGATTCATGGGTAGGGAAGAGATTTCCCAGTGTTCTTGCCTGGGAAATCCCATGCACAGGGGTGCCTAGAGGGCTACAGTTCATGGGGTCACAGAGTCAGATACAGTTAAGAACACACACTTACTCACTTACTCACTTACTTATTTACTTATTAATATCTGATCACAGTACCTGCCAATAGATCCTGATTTTAGTAAATACTTGGTGCTTAATAGGTACTTGATAATAAAGTATAACTTTAAAAAAATTTAACTATTAGCAATACGGCATTGTGATTTGATTTGACTTGATTTGCATTTTCAGGATGGCTAATGATATTAACCATCTTTTGTGTGTTTGTCTATCTACCATCCATTTACTTTATTGTTCATTGTAAATTGGACATTTTTTTTTGTCATTGAGTTGTTTATATATTCCGTGTGGCTGCATGCATTCCAAGGACAGGGTGGGGAAGGGGCTCCAATTCCCCAGGTCCAGTTCTTGGGTCAACTGTCAGTCATGTTCTCTAGATCAGGGATCCCCAACCCCAGGATTGGTCCATGGCCTGTTAGGAACTAGGCTGCACAGTCGGCGGTGAGCCACAGGAGAGCAAGCAGAGCTTCATTTGTATTTACAGCTGCCCTCCATCACTCAGATTACCACTTGAGATCACAAATGATGGTGGCCTTAAAACTATCCTGGAGACAACTTCAAATCTCCACATTGTCTGGAGAATTCCTGAAATTGTCACACAAGCACTGAAAACTTCCATTTCCAACATCCTTTCTTTGTGAAGCAGGGTTTTCTGCAGTGACAGCAACCAAAATCTTATGGAGTAGACTGGACACCAGGAACTCTCTGCAGGGGTCACTGTCTCCCATCACTCCCAGGTGGGACCAACTAGTGGCAGGAAAACAAGCTCAGGGCTCCCACAGATTCTGCATTATGGTGAGTTGTACAGTTATTTCATTACATATCACAATGCAATAATGATAGAAATAAAATGCACAATACATACAGTGCACTTAAAGCATCCTAAAACTGCTCCTCACCCCTATCCATGAAAAGAATGTCTTCCATGACTGGTCCCAGGTGGGACTCAAAACTCAATGATAAAAAAATGTCCAAAAAAGCTGGGGACTGCTGCTCTAGATGACCTCCTCCAACAAAGAACTTTGTCAGATACAAGTTAATAGCCTTTCAAATATCATAAGTCTTAATTTTGATGAGGTGTAATTGATTAATCTTTCCTTTTATGGATTGTGCATTTAGTGCCAAATCTAAGAACTCATTGCTCTCCTAGATCACTTAAATTTTCTTCTATTTTTTATATCTAAGTGTGTCATATGTTGTATATTTATGTTTATGATCTGAGTTAATGTTTTTAGGTGTAAGGTTTAGGTCAATTCCATTTTTCTTGTTTGCCTATTAAATGTCCAAGTATTCCTTCACCATTTATCAAAAATGCTGTCCTTCTTCCGTTGGATTGCTATCAAATCGGCAAAATAGCGATCCCCAGTTTGGTCAATGTGCCAGGGGTCCTTTGGTAGTCATATTACCCTTCAGCCACACTTGACCTGACTGGTCTGGCTCTTCCCCAAATGCTCTGTCTCTCTCTCTTGCATTCCTGGTACGAAGCTCTGAAGATTTTACTCTGAGTCATTTGTTCTTTCAACCTCTGTTTCCAGTTTATCTTCTTTTACTTGTCCTTTAGATACTGAAGTCCCTCTCTCCCTAGATAATTACACTCCTGGCATCAATTACCATCTGTATTCTAGTGCTGTGGAAAAATTTTACTTCTCACAACCCTGCCTGACTCTACTCTAGTCACACTGTCCTGTTGTTTCTTGAAGACAGCAAGTTCATTCTTGCCTCCCTGCCTTTGCATTCACAGTCCTACCTGCTGGGAATCCACCTTTGGCAGAGTCCTCCGTCTCCTGCTTCTTTTTATTCAGATATTCTCCAAAACATTACTTTCTCATAGATACTTTGCTTGACCAGCATTTTTATGATGGCACCACCAACATGCCCTTCACCTTGTTGCTTTGTATTTCTTCACAGCAGTTTTTCCCAACTCATATTTTACCATAGATTTGTCTGTTTAGAATGTAAACCCCAGGATGGAACGGAGATTGTTCCTTCATTCACTAGTGTGTTCTTAAGGCACAGCACATAGTAGGTACTCAGTAGTTATTTGTTGAAAAAATACTTGTGGCAAAGAGGGAAAGAAAAGGCATTGCTGTCTGTACACAGATCCTGGATCTGTTTCTTCATGCCTATGTGAACTTGGATAAGCTACTTATTTTCAAATTTCACATTTGCAATAGAGTTACTATGAGGAATAAATGATATGACTCTTGTAAAAGTGCTGAGCAGACTGCCTAGTACCCAGCAGAAATACGAAAATATAAAATATATATATTTTCCTTTTCACAGAATAAACATTCTTCCCTTCCATTAACAGTAATTCCACAAAAGACGAGGTTGTGGTCTGTTTCTCACTAAAGGTACCTTACCTTTGGCTAATAGTGTAGTATTACTCTGTCAACTGTACATTTTTATTTCATATTTTTCGTAAGTCTCTTACTGTCCATCCATGCCACTGTGAGGATGCTGACCACTGTCTTTGTCTGAAATAACCCCTCTTTTAATTGTCCTAATCCTTTGTAAGGCTTTTGAAGAGCACTCTAGGTATTGATTCTGTTATGCCAAATAATGAACAAGTCTTCCAATGTATACCCACATGATTTAAGATTTTATAAGTTTAAAAAGATATTTTTAAGATGAGACTTCAGCTTTCTAATCCTTTCATTCTTTCACTCATATATTCGTCCTTCTTTGAAAGCTATCTTTTTTTGCTGGCTTGATATATCATCCTAGTGTCATGACTAGAGCTGCATGGGGTTTTTCTGGTGTAGAAGTGTTTGTTTTATATCAATTATTGTCAAACGAAGGTAGCCTAGAAGTGAGTGGCATATAAACAGGAGGGAAGGGTTTAAAATTTTTAAAATAAATATGATCTCCCTCTCTACCTTCACTCCTACTTCCTTCTCCTTGGGAAAACGTGCTTTTGAAATAAAGAATTTTTCTTTTTATTTTCCTGCTGGGTTATCTTCATAACTTTTATCTGACAAAGATTTCTGAGTCCCCTTTGAATCCAAGCAAGATGTTTTATTGCTTCATCGTCTTTCAAGTCAACATCCTTCAACATCTTTCCCAAGATGGCAATGGGGAGCTCAGAGTTTCCACCAAATGCACACAGCTTGAGTTATGTTCCTCATTGTAAAATGATCTGCTGCTTCGTTGTTCCACTCATAACCACCCACTATCTCTCTACTGTGGGGATAGATATCAGAGCCAAGCCTGGAGGTACTGCCGGATTGAAATGAAGGGAAGTGAAGTCGCTCAGTCGTGTCCGACTCTTTGCGACCCCATGGACTGTAGCCTATCAGTCTCCTAGTCTGTGGGATTTTCCAGGCAAGAGCACTGGAGTGGGTTGCCATTTCCTTCTCCAGGGGATCTTCCCAACCCAGGGATCGAACCCCAGTCTCCCGCATTGCAGGCAGACGCTTTACCGTCTGGCCTACTCTCTAACCTTTGTAAACGCTATCGTTTGGTCATCTCATTGATATGATTTGGTAGCTTCAGTGTATCCCCATTTTGTTTCGGTTCAAAAGCAAACCGGCAGACTCATATTCAAGACCTTACATAAACAGAGACTCAATTGGTTAAACACACGCCCATGTGTTCTGCTCCATGTCACCGTGAGCTCTGGCTATTCATGAGCAGCACCATGCCTGTAATTTCCCATGTGCTTTACTAAACATCTGTATCTGTCTTCATCTTTATTTGCCAATGTCTTCTCTATACTTTGAGGGCCAATCCAAGCGCTACCATCTCTGAAGACATCTATTTTAACCTACTTCAAAATGGGAAAGGAATATGTCAAGGCTGCGTATTGTCATCCTTCTTATTTAACTTATATGCAGAGTACATCATGAGAAATGCTGGACTGGATAAAGCACAAGCTGAAATTAAGATCTCTGGGAGAAATCTCAATAACCTCAGATCTGCAAAGAGCATCTCCCTTTTGGCAGAAAGCAAAGAGGAATTAAAGAGCCTCTTAATGAAGGTGAAAGATGAGAGTGAAAAATCTGGCTTAAAACTCAACATTCAAAAAACTAAGATCATGGTATCTGGTTCCATCACTTCATGGCAAATAGATGGGAAACAATGGAAACAGTGGTAGATTTTATTTTCTTGGGTTCCAAAATCACTGTAGATGGTGATTGCATCCAAGAAATTAAAAGATGCTTTCTCCTTGGAAGAAAAGCTATGACCAACCTAGACAGCATATCATATTGAAAAGTAGAGACATCACTTTGCTAACAAAGGTCTGTATAGTCAAAGGTATGGTTTTTCCAGTAGTCATGTATGGATGTGAGAGCTGGACAATAAAGAAGGCTGATTGCTGAAGAACTGATGTCTTCAAACTGTGATGCTGGAGAAGACTCTTGAGAGTCCCTTGGACATCAAGGAGATCCAACCCATCTGTCTTAAAGGAAATCACTCCTGAACATTCACTAGAAGGCCTGTTGCTGAAGCTCCAATACTTTGGACATCTGACTCATTGGAAAAGACCCTGGTTCTGGGAAAGATTGAAGGCAGGAGGAGAAGGGGATGACAGAGGATGGGATGGCTGGATGGCATCACTGACTCAATGGACATGAGTTTGAGCAAGCTCCAGGAAATGGTGAAGGACAGAGAAGCCTGATATGCTGCAGTCCATGGGGTTGCAAATAGTTGGATATGACTCGGCGACTGAACAAAAACAACTTCATATTTTATAATTCTCTTCAGGTTTTTATGATATAAACTTTATGTTTTTATATCAAATACTCTCCACTCAATGTTAGATTTCTTGAGAAACTAAATATATGGTGTTGGTGTGATCAATACTTGTTCAATGACTCAATGCAACAACTTAGAATTCATTGTGTCAAAGAAGGAAAATAGAATTAATTAAATGGCTTGGTAATCATTTAGGATTAACACTAGCTTGACATTCTGTTATATGGGCATCACGCTTTTAGCAAGTGGATACCTTGTATGGGGCTATGGTGTGTTGGATGTCCAACAATGTAAGCAGGAACCCCTAACGACATAAACTTTACAAGAGGAAATAAGTTATTTCAGTACATCCAGCAATTTTAATCATGTTTTTCTTCACTTCCAGCAACTGTCACTTTCCACTTCCTTTCATATTTTCCTGTAGAAACCCAGCTATCCACAACTTTTCACCAGTATTTCAATAAATAGCTTTAAATATAGTCTATTAAAAATTATTTACAGACTAGGTCATATTGTGAGTGTTTCCATGGGACTGCACTGCTTCCTGTTAGAATAAAATCAATGGAAATATTATCATCATAATCTTTCACTCTCAGGTCACTCATTTTGGTGGTGTTATAGTTTTTGAAAGACATTGAAAGTTATTTTAAGAAAAGTGGGGAAGTTATTCAGGATGTTCAAAGAGGAAATTAAAAGAAAATATCTCAACAGAAATATGTTTGTTATTGTTAACACAAAATAAAACATTAAACAGAAGGGTAGAATTTCCTTAAGTCAGAGGCACTTTAATGTAAAACTGACTTTAGTATAAAACTCTCCTTAAATTTATAGCACATTATAGAGCCTAAAGCATTTTCACAACTATTATTTCATTTGATTCTCAGAAACCCTGTAAGGCAGGTAGGAAGATTATTGTCCTCACTTTGCAGCTAAAGAAATTGAGGTTATGAAATGCTTAATTACTTTGCAAATACCACAGTATCTTTTACTGGCAACTCATACTTTGCTAGGTAGAATTCTTTATAGATATCCACCAAACATTGAAAATACTAACTGGAATTCTCTAAGCTGTCTAAGCCTTCTTCCCTGACTCTCTTCAGGTAAAATCTTGAGTACTTACTTCTCTTCCTGTCTGGTTACCAGTAAGTCCTGTTGTTACAGAGAACTTCCAAGGATCTGTAGACTCCTTCCACAAGAATTGGTTGGGTAGCCCATTCTCAGATAAATGAAAATTGGGAATCTCTGGTCATGTTGCTCAAAGAGCAGCTATAAATTCTTAAAACCCATCTCACAGTTCTGCAGACCTGCCTGCCATTCAAGCTTGGCCATGCCCTCAGAAAACAGCCATGGGACTGCATTATTTTTCTTGTTGATGGCATATAATAACATATTCAGTGAATTGTTAAACGAAAAATCCAATACCTTGTAATCACTTCAAAGTGTACATTTGGAAACACAAATTGGACTGTTACATCAGCTTCATTAAGAACTTCAGCTATTAGTCCTGGCACCAAATTTTCTAGGCTTCATTTTTTTTTCCCCAAGCCTAAAAGGAGACATTTGACCCTTCCAGTGATTATAGGACTTTGCTACTTCTAAATGTTTTAGAAGCATTATATCATGGGTTATTCATTATAATTCTATGAGGTTGATGAAACATTATAAATTACCCATGATGGAAGAGAAAAATTTAGCTTAGAGAGGTTATGTGACTCCCCAACGTCATACAAATAATAAATTAAGACCTAAAGTTGCCCCAGAGGTTTCTAACACGTATTTCTAACTCTAAAATCTCAAATCTACTCAGCTCTGCAATTTTCCATCAATGCGATTGTATAAATCATGATACCTTCTTCCATGCTCTTTAGAAATATTAATGAAAAGGACATGACCTAAAGTTTATTAACTGAGCACACTAATATATTGAGCCAAGGATTTTCTTTTCTTTTCTTTTCATATGGAGTCTTTGGAGCAATGTTTTCAATTTCATATGCAATTTCCTGGCAGCAAGTGGGCAAAGCAGGTAAGCTCCCTCAGAACTGGATGAAACATTCCAGAACAGAAGAATAACTAGATCAAATTGGGGAAAGACTCATCCTGACGAATTTGAGATCGAATTCTAAACATGTCTTTACAGATCCTGCCTAATGAGGTTTGTCTCTTCCTCCAAGGAATGAGCCTTACAACAGCGTGAATAACCTTCTGGGTCAAGAATCTCTCAGGCAAATACTTGCTTAAACAGTTTAAATATAGGCTTTATTTTCAGTGCCATATAATTCCCTCCCCAGGCTACTCTTCATTATGAGTAGTAGGTTGGGATTGGTTGATGGCCTGGTCTTTAGACCTTAAGGCTGAGACAGGTTGCCAATATATATTCTGATTTGAGTCAGTGGAAATCAGAAGCGTTGTAGTTCAGCAGATGTTCTGTCAGCAGTCGTCTGGGCAAAAATGCTGCAACTTGTTTTGCCTGTGTATTTGAAGGGCAGCTGTCTGTAACTGATAGAAATAATGTTGTGACATCACAGATGAAAGTCTAAAGATTCTGTGACAGTAGAAACTCATAGCTGCTGAAGAAGGCTCCCCATGCCTGTGGTTCGAGGCACCTCAGTGGAGGGGAGTCATGAAGTCTTAGCCATAGCTTTTCATACTAGGTTTGTGTTTTGGAAAAAGAACCTCAGCTTGCAATACATTAATTTAATGTCAGCCATACTCACCACCCTCAGCTTGGAGAAAGCAGGGCTTTGATTCAAGAGGTATGAAAAGCTTTTTAAGGAGTTTAGTGTAGCTGCTGTTTTCTCTGAATGTGCCAAGCTCAGTTTTAAACTGAGAGGAAAGGGGAGAAAGTAGAATTGCATTGTGGATTGATAACTTGACATAGTTTAATTTACTCATAAACATAGTATTAATAACAAGACACTTTGTCATCCACATATAAAATTTACTCATTCCTAGAATAGAGGTATGGAGAATCTTGTGATGAAAATACCTGACAAATTTCAACCAAAGCAAAGATATATAAATAATAAAGATATTCAACAATGGAGAGTCTTTTTTCCTTGAGAAATATTTAGAACAAATACTCTGATGACCTAAAAATATTATCTTCTAAACATTTCCAATTTCAAATTTCCATAAGGCTTCAGAGAAAATAAGCTTAATTTTCCTAAATTTATGAAACTACTGACATCAACTTGAAAGCATATTTTATAAGCAATGCTCTTTTTAAAAAGGCAGACATCTGTAATGTGTTGTTTCGCAAGATTCCTCGGGCTAAAACTTAGTGAAATTGGCACCTCTCTCTCATTCTTTTAGAAGCAGAGAAGAAAGTCAGGTTGCAGTTTTACGTGTCTCTCTGTCTTGGCTCTGAACTCCAGAAATAATCATCAACATCACACCCAGATCACTTGTTTGGTCATGCAGAGAAGAACTTGAAAAGATGAAAGAAAATATTAGTTCCCATAATACACTCAAATGACTTGCAGCATGGATTTCCAAATTGTTGCTTACATATGTTGTATTCATATGAACTTCAGGTATTCCAGGTCAGGTGGGGTGAACTTTCCCAAGACTGGATATGAAGTTTGGACCCTTCCTTCTCAACAGCAAAACAGATAACGTGTTTTGTTTTGTTTTGTTTCTTTTTTCAGTAATGCCAAGAAAACCCAGGTAGATTATACAGGGTCATTTAGATTATGATCCTCCTGAGAAATTCATCCAGCCACAGAGATCCTTGCTAATTATATTATTGTTCTCTACATCTTCATTCTTAACTGATGCAATATTAATTAATGAAAACCACTTTAAATCTCTAACTATCTAGTGGGTTTTCTTGAAACATTCTCTATCTCCTCCAGTTCTACCTCCATACCAGGCAGGGTATTCTGAGAGTTAGAAGCATCATTATCCAGGGTCAAGTTTGCAGCTCAAGACCTGGCATCAAACTACCTGGTAGTTCAGTTCAGTTCAGTCGCTCAGTCTTGTCCGACTCTTTGTGACCCCATGAACCACAGCACGTCAGTCCTCCCTGTCCATCACCAACTCCCAGAGTCTACCCAAACCCATGTCCATTGAGTCAGTGATGCCATCCAAGCATATCATCCTCTGTCGTCCCCTTCTCCTCCTGCCCCCAATCCCTCCCAGCATCAGGGTCTTTTCCAATGAGTCAGCTCTTCACATCAGGTGACCAAAGTACTGGAGTTTCAGCTTCAGCATCAGTCCTTCCAATGAACACCCAGGACTTATCTCCTTCAGGATGGACTGGTTGGATCTCCTTGCAGTCCAAGGGACTCTCAAGAGTCTTCTCCAACACCACAGTTCAAAAGCATCAATTCTTCGGCACTCAGCTTTCTTCACAGTCCAACTCTCACATCCATACATGACTACTGGAAGAACCATAGCCTTGACTAGACAGACCTTTGTTGGCAAAGTAATGCCTCTGCTTTTTAATATGTTGTCTAGGTTGGTCATAACTTTCTTTCCAAGGAGTAAGCGTCTTTTAATTTCATGGCTGCAGTCACCATCTGCAGTGATTTTGAAGCCCCCCCAAAATAAAATGTGACACTGTTTCCACTGTCTCCCCATCTATTTCCCATGAGGTGACGAGACTGGATGCCATGATCTTAGTTTTCTGAATGTTGAGCTTTAAGCCAACTTTTTCATTCTCCTCTTTCACTTTCATCAAGAGGCTCTTTAGTTGTTCTTAACCTTGTGCCATAAGGGTGGTGTCATCTGCATATCTGAGGTTAACTGCCTGGTAAGCCTGAAGCAAAAAACAGTCTCACTGAAATTTAGCCTTTTCAAAAACTTACAGAATCTGCCCAGTCCTGATCATGTGTCCACTCTCATCATTTTCCTATCTGCCTTGAGAACTTGATCTGAAAACTAAAGCAGCATCTCTCAAGGCATGACTACATCCTTTTAACAATGCAAGGGATCCCCAGTCTCTACATAATCAGACTTTAGGAGGATAATACTCAGGAACCTAAATTCAAACAAGTTTGCCCAGGTAACTCCTATATATGCTATTTTGAGGACCACTCCCTCAGTGCACAGTTCTATTGTCTTGCTAAGGGCTGAACATCTTGGCTGTCTGCAATCTCTGTCTACTGGGATACATCAGTAGATCCATTGGATTCCAGGTCTGGAGACTCATCAGAGTCAATCCTAAACGAGCTGTACATGTCTGGATAATGCAGCTCAGTTTCTCACCCTTCCTCTCTCCTGGGCCAGCCCTGCCTTCTCCCTTCTCCCCACGCATCACATGGGTAGGGCCTCTGCAAGCCAAAGTTCCAAAATCGCAGGTGTTCTTTTCCTTAACCCACTTCTCTCTCTCTCTCTCTCTCTTTTAAATTCTCCTTTCTCTTGTACCATTCTCATGTTTAGATTCCTTCTGTCTTTAGCTACCATCAGCCAGGCTTTTGTAGCTGTGTGCTGCATAACATTTCTATGTTTCCGCAGGGAAATTCACAACCAACTCAGAAGTGTAGCCAAGAAATACCATGATAGGGAATTTCCTTCATTCTTTATCATTCATTAATCACATGTAGGAGACGAGATTAAACAGAGTGTGCTGAAGTGTGTTGATTTATACCTATTTGTATCTTGATGTTAGGTTCCCATTTGCTATACAAACCACTTACTCCTCAAAATGCAGGTTACAACCCATTGGTGGTTTATGGAGTCAATTTATGATTCCCTATCAGCACTTAGCACATAGAGTAAATAAGAAATATCAGATTTTATTACAAATAGGAAGAGTAAGTATTATGTATGAGTATTTTCATAAATGTGTGTGTATTTGTGTGAATATTGGGGCATGATAGAAAGTGTTTTAATTTTTAGTCATTTTCTGTGCTTATAAAAAATGTCAAAGCCATGTCTCTAAATTTTAGAGGATTAGCACTATCTTCCACATGCTGTGAGGTCACAGTGTCTTTTTATGTGAAAGCTGTCTCTCCAGGGAACCAAGCTTCTGTATTTTTCTTCCCACATAAAGCATGTGTTCTCTTCGGTTGACATAAATCAGTCGGAGCTTAAACTCTCCATCTTGATGCTGTTTCATCGAATTTAAGAGAAATATAAAATGTTGAGACACACTATTTAATCTACTACTTAACCATCTTACTGTCAGTTTTTCCAACTGTAAAAATAGAGATATAAAGACAGGGTCTTTAATAAAATAAATAAAGACAGGGTCTTTGGTGAAGATTAATTGAGATAAATTGCATCAAGTACTGAGAATCCATGTTTAGCACCTAGGAACCGACAAGAAATGTCAGTATTCATCATTATTATGGCATTCAATTCCACAAGTCATTATTATTATCATATTCAGTGACATAAACCAGATACAATTGCTAGCTCAAATCAATGCAAATAAATAGGAAAAAAGAAAGCAATCAGCACCAAAATTTTGCCATTGAACACTGTTGTAAATTTGTTCAAAGGTTTACAGAAAGGCTTCTTAGAAAGTCTCAGAGGGCACTTCAAGGAAAGGTTTCTGTTCATGACCTTGCCAGATTGTTGAAAATTAATTAACTACTGAATGTCAGCCAAAACAAATATGGACAATCCCTTCAGATCTAAGAATGCACAATACTCTAAACTGAATATCTGAGGTTATTCTTCTTCTAACATGGGGTAGAGAGGCAGAAATAGAGAGGAAGAGAGAGAGGCCTACAACACTTTAAAACTGATTTTACTTTATTAATCCGTTGTTGTTTCTCTCTGTGCATCTTTCTTGTCCATTTAACCATGCAAAGACACAAGCTGGTGTGTATCTTCAGCTATCACTGTCTATGTTTGTTTGCTATAACTTAACCTTTATTCCAGGTGCTGTGAGTCACCACCAGTGTAATTAAGTATCTGGTAGTGGGTATGAATTTACATACCTCTTCTACTGCTCTCTGTTCACCACTGCCTGTTTTCTGGACGTGTGCAGCTGGGAAAACCTGATGTTCCTCCCACAGCCTGGCTTCTTGGAGACAGCATTATTTAAAATAGGTCATTCATATTGGTTCATGTTTAGGGAATTTAAGAGAAGTAGATTTTAATATTGTCTATAAAAGCCAAGTTGACTGACAGCTTTTGACTGCCCAGTGGTAAGGCTTATTAAACAATTATTCCATTGTGTTCTCAATAGGGCCATTCAGCTGCCCAGGCTTGCCATAATCAGTGGGAAATCTCACTCAAAGGCTGCTGCTGATGATTGGAATGTTCAAGCATAGAAAAGGAAAGTAATGATTGTTTTATAATCAGTCTGACTCCATTTAATTAAATGTTGGATGTTGACTTAAGGTAGGGGAGAAGCAGAGTTGTGAGAAAGAAAAGGCTGAGAAAAATACACTAACTCAAGAAGTGGCAGAAAATAGCTCAATTCTATCACAGACCTGCTTCAGAGATACACTGTGGACTCTGTTCCAGACCACCACAATTGAGCAAATATTGCAATAAAGTAAGTCACATGAATTTTTTGGCTTCCCAGTACATATAAAAAGTTGTGTTTACACTATGCTGTTATGCTATAGTCTTAAGTGGGCAATAGCATTATGTCTCAGAAAACAATGTATACATGTTAAACAAAATATACTGCTAAAAATGCTAACCATCATCTGAGCCTTCAGTGAATCATAAACTTTTTGCTGGTGAGGAGGGTCTTACCTCAATGCTGACAGCTATTAATTGATTATGGGCTTCCCTGGAAGCTCAGTGGTAAAGAATTGGCCTGCAATGTGGGAGACTTGGAGACACTGGTTGGATCCCTGGGTCAGGAACTGAATGCACCTGATCATGTCTGATCTTGGAAGCTAAGAAGGGGTGGGCCTGGATGGGAGGTTAGTACTCGGAAGGGAGACACCTGGGAATACTGGGTACTGTAGGATCTGGGGGCTTCCCAGGTGGTCCAATGGTAAAGAATCCAGCTGCCAATGCAGGTAGATGCAAGACACTCAGCTTTGATCTCTGGTGCACACTCACTGGTTGCTGAAGGTTGGGTGGCCATGGCAAAATTTTTAATGTAAGACAACAGTGCAGTTTGCCACATTCTCTGACTTTCCCTTTGATGAATGATTGCTCTGCAACATATAATGCTATTTGATGGGATTTTAACCACAGTAAAACTCCTTTCAAAATTGGGATAGATCCTCTCAAACCCAGTCACTGCTTTATCAACTCAGTTTACATAATACTCTCAATCCTTTATTGTCATTTCAACAGTCTTTATGTCACCTTCACCAGGAGTATATTCCATCTCAAAAAACTACTTTATTGCTGATTCATAAGAAGCAATTCCTCACCTGTTTAAGTTTTATCATAAGATTGCAGCAATTCAGTCATACCTTCAGGCTCCTCTTCTAATTCAAGTTCTGTGGCTGTTTCTACCGCATCTGCAGTTACTTTCTCCACTAAAGTCTGGAACCCCAGGAAGTCATCCATGAGGGTTATAATCAACTTCTTCCAAACTCCTGTTAATATTGATATTTTGACCTCTTCCCAGGAATCACAAATTTTCTTCATAGCATCCGGAATGGTGAATCCTTTCCAGAAGGGTTCAGTTGATCTTGCCCAGATCCATTTGAGGAATCATTATCTATGGCAGCTGTAGCCTTGTTAGATGTATTTCTTAAATAATAAGACTCAGTTCGGTTGCTCAGTTGTGTCTGACTGTTTGCAACCCCATTGACTGCAGCACGCCAGGCTTCCCTGTCCATCACCAGCTCTTGGAGCTTGCTCAAGCTCACATCCATCAAGTCGGTGATGCCATCCAACCATCTCATCCTCTGTCATCCCCTTCTCCTCCTGCCTTCAATCTTTCCCAGCATCAGGGTGTTTTCCAGTGAGTCAGTTCTTCGCATCAGGTGGCCAAAATATTGGACTTTCAGCTTCAGCATCAGCCCTTCCAATGAATAATCAGGACTGATTTCCTTTAGGTTTGACTGGTTGGATCTCCTTGCAGTCCAAGGAACTCTCAAGAGTCTTCAACACCAAAGTTCAAAAGCACCAATTCTTTGGCACTCAGCTTTCTTTATAGTCCAACTCTCACATCCATACATGACTACTGGAAAAACTATAGCTTTGACTAGATGGACCTTTGTTGGACAAGTAATGTTTCTGCTTTTTAATATGCTGTCTAGGTTGGTCATAGCTTTTCTTTCAAGGAGTAAGCATCTTTTAATTTCATGGCTGCAGTCCCCAATCTGCAATGATTTTGGAGCCCAAGAAAATAAAGTCTGTCACTGTTTCCATTGTTTCCCCATCTGTTTGCCATGAAATGATGGGACCAGATGCCATAATCTTATTTTTTTTATTGCTGAGTTTTAAGTCAACTTTTTTACTCTCCTCTTTAAGACTAGAAAGTTGAAATTACTCCTTGACCCATTGGCTGCAGGATGGATGTTGTGTTAGCAGGCATTAAAATATTAATCTCATTGTACATCTCCATTAAACACTTTGAATGAGCAGGTGCATTGTCAGTGAACAGTAATGCTTTGAAAGGGGTGTTTTTATTTTGACTAATGGGTCACAAAACTGGGTTTAAAAAAAGTAAACCATTTTACAAACAGACACGCTATCATTTAGGCTGTGTTATTCCATTCATAGTGCACAGAGAGAATAGATTTAATTCTTAAGGATGCTATGCTTTTCAGAATGTTAAAAAAACTTTGGGTTCAACTTCAAGTCACTGGCTTCATTAGCCCCTTACAAGAAAGTTAGCCTGTCCTTTGAAGCTTTAATGTCAGGCATTGACTTCTCCTCTCTAGCTATGAAAGTCCTAGGTGGCATCTCCTTCCAGTGTAAGGCTGTTTCATCTATACTGGAAAGTTACTTTTTAGTGTAGCCACCTTCATTCATTGTCTTAGTTAAATCTTCTGGATAACTTTCTTCAGCCGCTAGATCAGGGCTTGCTGCTTTACCTTGTACTGTTATGTGTTAAATGCTGTGACTCTGCAAGCCTTAGACTTTCTTCTGCAGCTTCCACACCTCTCTCAGCCTTCATATAATTCAAGGGAGTTAGGGTCCTGCTCTAGATTGAGTTTTGGCTTAAGAAAGTGTTGAAGCTGTTTGGTCATCTATCCAGACACTAAAACTTTCTTCATATCAGCAAAAAGGCTATGCCATTTGTGTGCTAACTATAGTAGCACTGTGAATCTCTTTCAAGAACTTTTCCTTTGAATTCACAGCTATCTCAGCTTTTGACAAGCTTTCCTCACTAAGCATAAGCATTTCTACCATTAATTTAAGATAAGACTCTTCCTTTCACTTGTACACTTAGAGGCCATTGTAGCTTTTTATTAACTGGCCTAAAAGTTCAGTATTTCTGTGTCTCAGGGAATAGGGAGACCCAGGGAGAGGGAGAGACAGGGAAATGGCCAGCCAGTGGAGCAGACAGAACACATGCATTTATTGATTAATTTCACTGTCTTACATGGGTACTGTTCCTGGCACCTCAAAACAATCACAACAGCCTTATCAAAATCACTGATCATAGGACACCCTAACAAATAATAATGGAAAAGTTTGAGAAAGTGCAAGAATTACCAAAATGTGACCAAGTGAGCAAATGCTGTTAGTAAAGGACACTGAGGGCCTTACCTGGTCAAGGTCGCCACAAGCCTTCAACTTGTGAAAAATGCAATATCTGCAAAGCAGAGTAAAGTGAAGCACAAACATTTAAAACAGTTCTGGCAGTGATGCTAATGTGTTTATATGGAAGACCTCCAAAAAGCATGCAGAGACACAGAGAAACACAGACATCTAAACTAAGGCAGAGGTGGAGATGCAAGCAGATGATGTTAGTCATAAGAGAATATGCAGGGACATTACTGGTAAAATCAGGAGAATAATAAACATGGTGGCTCAAAAGTAAAGAATCTGCCTGAAATGCAGGAGACCTGTGTTCAATCCCAGGGTCAAGACGGTGCCTGGAGAAGAGAATGGCAACCCATTCCAGTATCCTTGCCTGGAAAATTCCATGGATAGGGGAGCCCGGTGGGCTGCAGTCCATGGGATCGCAAAGAGTCTGATATGACTGAGCGACTAACATTTTCACTTTCAATAAATATCATTGATCTAGAACATGGTGTTCTAAGTGAGTAGGTATTTTTGATTGACACTTGGTTGATAACATAAATACATTATAAAGTTATACATTTTGTTTTGCTATATTTTAAAGGCACAGTATGATAACAGAATATTTCTAAATTTCTTAAACCTACCTGCTTAACCCAAGATGACCACCACCTGCTCTTCAGGTGCTCACACTGCCGCTGAATACTCAGCACACCGTGAAGGGAGACCACACTGAGGCTGAGCCACCCCATGGGAAAGATATGGTGACATTAGAAGTATAAAGTCAGATAAAACAGAATGGCTTTATGGGGGAATGGTGATGTTTAAATGCTGCTGCCTGGGATGACACAACAATTTCCCTTTCTCTTTTCAAGTCACTATGTTGAAATTATAACTAAACCTGAGTTTAAACAGTATTGGCCAATAAAATTAAAATTAAATTAATAACCTACTAAAATTAAATAAAAACTATAAAAAAATAAGGCTAGAACATGAACAGAAACATGTTCTAATTCATGAATTCGAGATTCATAAACTTTAACCAATGTGTGTTAAGTCACCAATTACTGTCCGACTCTGTGACCCCATGGACTGTAGCATATCAGGCTTCCCTGTCCTTCACTATCTCCTGAAATTTGCTCAAACTCATGTCCATTGAGTCAGTGATGCCATTCAGCCACCTTCTCCTCTGCCACCACCTTCTCCTCCTGTCCTCAATCTTTCCCAGCATCAGGGTCTTTTCCAATGAGTCGGCTCTTTACATCAGGTGGCCAAAGTTTTGCAGCTTCAGCTTCAACATCAGTCCTTCCAATGAATATTTAGGGTTGTTTTCCTTTAGGATAGAAAGGTTTGTTGTCCTTGCTGTCCAAAGAACTCTCAAGAGTCTTCTCCAACACCACAGTTCAAAACCATCAATTCTTCTGCACTCAGCATTCTTTATGGTCCAACTCTCGCATTGATACATGACTACTGGAAAAAACATAGCTTTGACTATACGGACCTTTTTCAGTAAAGTGATGTCTCTGCTTTTTAATATTTTGTATAGATTTGTCATAGCTCTCCTTCCAAAGAGCAAGTGTCTTTTAATTTCATGGCTGCATTTGTCATCCACAGTGATTTTAGAGCCCAAGAAAATAAAATCTGTTCCTGTTTCCACTTTTTCCCCATCTATTTGCCATGGAATGATGGGACTCGATGCCATGATCTTAATTTTTGAACGTTAAGTTTTAATTTGGTTTTTTCACTCTCTTCTTTCACCCTCATCCAGAGGCTCTGTAGTTCTTTGCTTTCTGCCATTAGAGTTGTATCATCTGCATACCTGAGGCTGTTGATATTTCTCCTGGCAATCTTGATTCTAGCTTGAGCTTCATCCAGTCTGGCATTTTGCATGATGTACTCTGCACAGAAGTTCAATAAACAAGGTGTTAATATACAGGCATGTTGTGCTACTTTCTCCATTTTGGACCAGTCAGTTGTTCCATGTCTAGTTCTAAGTGTGGCTCTTTGAACTGCATACAGGTTTTTCAGGAGATAGGTAAGGGGATCTGATATTCCCATCTCTTTAAGAATTTTCCACAGTTTCTTGTGATTCACACAGTCAAAGTTTTCAGAATGGTCAATGAAGTAGAAGTAGATGTTTTTCTGGAATTCCCTTGCTTTTTCTATGATCCAATGGATGTTGGCAATTTAACCTCTGGTTCCTCTGCCTTTTCTAAATCCAGCTTGAACATCTGTTCTTGGTTCACATACTGTTGAGGCCTAGCTTGAAGGATTTTAATTGTTACCTTGCTAGATGTGAAATAAGGTTGATTGTGTGCTAGTTTGACATTCTTTGGCATTGCCCTTCTTTGAGATTGAAATGAAAACTGACCATTTCCAGTCCTGTGGCCACTGCTGAGTTTTCCAAATTTGCTGAAATTTGAGTGCAGCACTTTAACAGTATCATCTTTTAGGATTTGAAATTGCTCAACTGAAATTCCTTCACCTCTTCTAGCTTTGTTCCTTGTAATGCTTCCTAAGGCCCACTTGACTTCACACTCCAGGATGTCTGGCTCTAGGTGAGTGATGACACCATCATGGCTATCTGGGTCATTAAGATCTTTTTTGTACAGCTCTTCTGTGTATTCTTGCCACCTCTTCTTAATCTCGTCTGCTTCTGCTAGGTCATTGCCATTGCTGTCCTTCATTGTGCCCATTTTTGCATGAAATGTGCCCTGGGCATCTCTAATTTTCTTAAAGAGCTCTCTAGTCTTTCCTATTCTATTGTTTTCCTCTATTTTTTGCATTGTTCACTTAAGAAGGCTTTCTTATCTCTTCTTGCTATTCTCTGGAATTCTGCATTCAGTTGGACATGTCTTCCCCTTTCCCCTTTGCCTTTTGCTTCTTCTTTTCTCACGTATTTATAAGACTTCCTCGAAAAACCACCTTACCTTCTTGCGTTTCTTTTTCTTAGGGATGGTTTTGAACACTGCCTTCTGCACAGTGTTACAAACATCTGTCCACAGTTCTTCAAGCATTCTGTCTATCTGATCAATTCCTTGAATCCATTCATCACCTCCACTGTATAGTCACAAGGGATTTGATTTAGGTCATACCTGAATGGCCTAGTGGTTTTCCCTACTTTCTTCAATTTAAGCCTGATATTTTCCAACAAGGAGCTGATGATCCAAGCCACAGTCAGCTCTAGGTCTTGTTTTTGCTGACTATGTAGAGCCTCTCCATCTTCAGTTGCAAAGAATATAATCAATCTGATTTCAGTATTGATCATTTGGTGATGTCCATGTGTAGAGTTGTCTCTTTTGTTGTTGGAAGATGATATTTGCTATGATCAGTGCATTCTTTTGACAAAACTCTGTTAGCCTTTGTCCTGCTTCGTTTTGTTCTCCAAGATCAAACTTGCCTGTTACTTTTGGTAGTTCTTGGCTTCCAACGTTTGCATTCCAGTTCCCTGTGAAGCCAAGGACACCTTTTTTTTTTTTTTTTTTTCAGTTTAGTTCTAGGTCTTGTAGGTCTTCATAGAACTGGTCAGCTTCAGCTTCTTTGGCATTACTGGTTGGGGTATAGTCTAGGATTATTCTGATGTTGAATGGTTTGCTTAGAAACAAATTGAGATCATTCTGTCATTTTTGAGATTGCACCCAAGTACTGCATTTCAGACTCTTGTTGATTGTAAGGTCTACTCCATTTCTTTTAAGGGATTCTTACCCACAGTAGTAGATATAATGATCATCTAAATTAAATTTGCCCATTTCCATTCATTTTAGTTCACTGATTCCTCAAATGTCAATGTTCCCTCTTGCCATCTCCTGCTTAACCATGACCACTTTACCTTGACTCAAGGACCTAATATTCCAGGTTCCGCTGCAATATTGTACTTACAGCACTGGACTTGGCTTTCACCACCAGAGACATCCACAACTGAGCATTGCTTCTGATTTGACCCAGCCTGTTCATTCTTCCTGGAGCTGTTTCTTTGTTCTTCCACAGTAGCATACCCCCCTTCTGACCTGGGGGAGGGGGGTGGGCTCCTCTTCCAGTGTTGTATCTTTTTGCCTTTTCATACTGTGCGTGGGGTTCTCAAGGCAAGAATACCGGAGTGGTTTGCCCTTCCCTCCTCCAGTGGGCCACGTTTTGTCAGAACTCTCCACTATGACCCATCTGTCTTAGGTGGCCCTGCATGGCATGGTTCATGGGTTCATGGAGTTACACAAGGCTGTGATACACATGATCATTTTGGTTAGCTTTCTGTGACTGTGATTTTCACTCTGGAGGCCTTTGGATTATAGTTCTTGCTTCTTCTGTCTGACCTCTGATGGATGAGGATAAGAGGCTTGTGCAAGCTTCCTGATGGGAAGAACTGGCTGTGGGAAACAGGGTCTTATTCAAGTGGGCAGGGCCATGCTCAGTAAATCTTTAATCCAATTGTCCCCGTAACAGGAAGGGGTTCTGCTGCCTTCCTGTTAGTTGTTTGGGCTGAGGTGTTTACCTATTCTCAGAATTGTAAGCACAATTCCCTTAAAACTAATATAGCTGTGTGTTTTGTTATAGCAAAAAGAAAAAATAAAGTGGAGGATATAACTGTGTAGCATGAGGCAACTTAATCTCAATGCAAAAGAAAGAAAAAGAAATAGTCAAAAGATGTAAAAATATCTCAGCTGATTAAATGATCATGATTTTGGGCAAGTGAGTTACCTATTATAAAATTTGAGCACTGTAGCAGGAAAGAACTAGGGAGTACCTACTATTTATGACAAGAATCAAGAGAAGCTTTGTCCTTCTCTTTTTTCTTTTTATTTTTTTTATTGAAGGATAATTGCTTTACAGAATTTTGTTGCTTGCTGTCAAATCTCAACATTAATCAGCCATAGGTATCATATATTCCCTCCCTTTTGAACCTCCCTCCTCCTCCCACCCTATCTCACCCCTCTAGGTTGACACAGAGCCCCTGTTTCAGTTTCCTGAGTCATAAAACAAATTCCCACTGACTGTCTATTTTACATATGATAATGTAAATTTCCTTGTTACTCTTTCCACACATCTCACCCTCTCCTCCCCTCTCCCCATGTCCACAAGTCTATTCTCTATGTTTGTTTCTCCATTGCTGCCCTGTGAATAAATTCCTCAGTACCATTCTTCTAGATTCCATATATATGTGCTAGAATACAGTATTTATCTTTCTCTTTCTGATTTACGTCACTCTGTATAACAGGTTCTAGGTTCATCCACCTCATTAGAACTGACTCAAATGCATTCTTTTTGTGGCTGAGTAGTATTCTATTGTGTATATGTATCACAACTTATTTACCCATTCATGTGTTGATGGACATTTAGGCTGCTTCCATATTCTAGCTATTGTAAATAGTGCTGCAGTGAACAATGGGATACATGTGTATTTTTCAGTTTTGTTTTCCTCAGGGTATATGCCTAGGAGTGGGATTGCTGGGTCGTATGGTGGTTTTATTCCTAGCTTTTGAAGGAATCTCCATATCATCTTCCACAGGGGCTGTATCAAATTACATTCCCACCAACATTGCAAGAGTGTTTCCTTTTCTCCACACTCTCTCCAGCATTTATTGTTTGTAGACTTTTTGATAATGGCCATTCTGACTGGTGTGAGGTGATAGCTCATTGTACTTTTGATTTGCATTTCTCTAATAATGAGCGATGTTGAGTATATTTTGATGTGTTTGTTAGCCATCTGTATGTCTTTTTTGGAGAAATGTCTGTTTAGGTCATTTTCCCACTTTTTGATTGGGTTGTTTGTTTTTCTGGTATTGAGTTGTATGACCTGCTTGTATATTTTGGAAATTAATTCTTTGTCAGTTGTTTCATTTGCTATAATTTTCTCCCATTCTGAGGGCTGTCTTTTCACCTTGCTTATAATAAGTTTCCTTTGCTGTGCAAAAGCTTTCAAGTTTAATCAGGTCTCACTTGTTTACTTTTGTTTTTATTTCCATTACTCTGGGAGGTGGGTCATAGAGGATCTTACTTTGATTTATTTCATTGAGTGTTCTGCCGATGTTTTCCTCTAAGAATTGTATAGTTTCTGGCTTTACATTTAGGCTTTTAATCTGTTTTGAATTTGTCTTTGTATATGGTGTTAGGAAGTGTTCTAATTTCATTCTTTTACATGTAGCTGTCCAGTTTGCCCAGTACCATTTATTGAAGAGGCTGTCTTTGCCCCATTATATATTCTTGCCTCCTTTGTCAAAAATAAGGTACCCATAGGTGCATGGGTTTATTTCTGGGCTTTCTATGTTGTTCCATTGGTCTATATTTCTGTTTTTGTGCCGGTACCATACTGTGTTGATGACTGTAGCTTTGTAGTATAATCTGAAGTCAGGAAAGTTGATTCCTCCAGCTTCATTCTTCTTTCTCAAGACTGCTTTGGCTATTCGGGGTCTTTTGTGTTTCCATATGAATTGTGAAATTTTTTGTACTACTTCTATGAAAAATGCCATTGGTAATTTGATAGGGATCATATTGAATCTGTAGATTGCATTTGGTAGTACAGTCATTTTCACAATATTGATTTTTCCTACCAACGAACATGGAATATTTCTCCATCTGTTTTTGTTATATCATCTTTGATTTCTTTCACTAGTGTCTTACAATTTCCTGTGGACAGTTCTTTCATCGCCTTAGGTAAGTTTATTCCTAGATAATTAATTCTTTTTGTTGCAATGGTGAATGGGATTGATTCCTTAATTTCCTTAATTTCTCTTTCTGGTTCTTCACTGTTAGTATATAGAAATGCAAATGATTTTTTTGTATTGATTTTGTATCCTGGAATTTTGCTAAATTCACTGATTAGCTCTAGTAACTTTCTGATACTATCGTTAGGGTATCTATGTACAGTATCATGCCATCTGCAAACAGTGAGAGCTTTACTTCTTCTCTTCTGACCAAGATTCCTTTTATTTCTTTTTCTTCTCTGATTGCTATATCTAGGATTTCCAGAACCATGTTGAGTAATTGTAGTGAAAGTGGAAACCCTGTCTTGTTCCAGATCTTAGGGGGGGAATGCTTTCAGGTTTTCACCATTGAGAATAATGTTTGTTGTAGGCTTATCATATATGGCCATTATGATGTTGAGGTAGGCTCCTTCTATGCTCATTTTTTGAAGGGTTTTAATCATAAATGAGTGCTGAATTTTGTCAAAGGCTCTTTCTACATCTATTGAGATTATCATATGCTTTTTTATCTTTCAATTTGTCAATGTGGTATATCACATTGATTGATTTTTGTATATTGAAGAATCCTCACATCCCTGGAATAAACCCAGTTGATCATGGTGTATGAGCTTTTTCATGTGTTGCTGAATTCTGTTTGCTAACATTTTGTTGAGGATTTTTGCATCTATGTACATCAGTGATATTGGCCAGAAGTTTTCTTTTTTTGTGTTATCTTTGGTTTTGGTATCAGGGTGATCATGGCCTCATAGAATGAGCTTGGAAGTGCTCCTTCCTCTGCAATTTTTTGAAAGAGTTTTGATGGACCACCCTCTCTATTGTTAAGCTGCCGATGCTGGTGTGTGGGGAGAGAGAGGCTATGGTGATGGGTTCACCCCTTATGTATGACTCAGTAGTATCACCTTGCTTCCTTGGCTGTCTGGCTTTCCTCCACAGGCATTTCCCACCAGAATCTCCTCCCTCACATCCCCTGGATTCATCTGCCACAGTCAACAGCAGCCCTCACCCTGGGATCACTCCACAATCCCTAAACTCCAGCTCCCAGCTGCTATGCCTTCCAGGGACCTGTGTCCCTGTCTGGGCTGTGTATGGCTGTGGCAAAGACTATCTGATTCTCATTCCATTTAGGCTGCCACAGATCAGCTGTTTCACTCTCAGCCTTAAAGTTTCTCCTCTGACTCAGACAATTGCCCCAATGTGGGGATCGGACCCCTGCTTCAGTTCCCCCATCCACTGAGGGCAGGTCCAGTCCTACAAACACTCCTGTTTTTCCCCCTAGTTCCTTTGTCCCCGGTTTTTGTGTGGTTCTATATATTCTTTTCTGCTGGTCAGGTACTCCTGCCCTCTCTCAGCTGCTGTTCTGCATGCACTTCTGTGTTGAAGGTGTATTCTTGATGTATCCATGGAGAGAGGTGTACTCCATGTCCACCTACTCCTCCACCAGGAGGAGTTCAGGTCTCTGTCCTCTTACTCACGTATCTTTTTCCTGTTAAATACTAGCTAGGTTGATTAGATATAGAACTGGAAAGTTTCCAGTTTTCTCCTGGTAAAGAGGCTTGGATTGTAACATACACGCTCTTTGCAGATACAGAACATATGTAGCTGGTTTGCATCATTACTCATATGCGTTGCATTTATTCTCTTACCCTGTTCAGTCACATGAACAACTTGCTTCTAAGACTGAAAATAACAGCTTGTTCTATAATCCTGGGAGAATGAAAGAAGAGGGAACTGAGGAAATGATGGATATCGAGCTGCAGGGATGGAGAAGCAGCCTTCCCCAGGAGGAGATGAAGATGAGAAAGTCAGGACCAGTCCACATGTCTGGAGGCATGAGAGAGCAATCACAGGGCAGACAGTGAGTTACTCGGGGAATGTGAGTATGATGACTGAGATGTGTGGGCAGGCTGAACCTGTGTGGGCAGGAGAAACAGAGCAGCCAGTGGAGGAGCAGCAGAAGATAGAGGAGATAATATTTGAAGAAGCGTGGAATGAGAGGCCCACAGCAAAAGGAGGTCTTAATGGAGAGAAGTGGAAACCATTTGCAGAAGGAATAGCCAAAGCCTTAACAGAAGCAATAGTTCTTTGACACAACAATAAGGGAGAATATAATATTGCCTGCAGCATCCTTAAAAATTCTGATATGGAAACGATAGGAAATGATGGATTTGGCAAAAACAGAGTCCCCTAACCAGCCATATACAGAAACATAACTAGCTCAGGGATTTCTGGTCTGAACTTAGTTCACACAAATTTTTATGTTTTTCATGTTTGACATGAAACATGATGATTATATTGTTTTATTATATTTATTATAGTGTTTTTTAATTTATTATATTATATATCATATATAATATATATGTATTATATTGTTATGTTATTGTATAGAATATCTCCAATTTTTAGGATTTTTAACATAATTGTTTAGTATGTGTACTTGAAAGATTGTTATTTGTAAGCAAATCTGTTTTTCTGATAAATCTCTGTATAAGACATCAAATATTTGAAAATCTAACATCTCAAAGGTAGGGTGTATGAATGCATGAGTGGCTGGAGATAAAAATGCTGGGAATAGAGAAAAAAAATCTAACCAAGGAGTCCATTCCCTACAAAAGATACCCATGTTGATTGAAAGTGTAGATTTCTACAACCAAAATGGCAGCCACAACAAAATCCCACCCTGTTGGCCAAGAAACACCCAAAAGCTGGCTACTTGGCTCAGTGAGTTGTCCCTTTGTGACCCTGATCTGATCTCTCTCCTGGCTGTTAAAGCCTGAATTGACCTGTTGGCTGAACAGGAGTGATACAGACCTGGTTTACGAGTCACCCGAGCTGCCCGGCAGCTTGATGGAGAGGGGAGGGCAGGAATGAGCATTCTGAGCAGGAGGAAACATGAAGTGTCTTCCTGGTTTCTAAGTAGGCTCACTCAGGCAGAAGCTGAAGTCACAAGCACATTTAGGAGCATTATAAGAAGTTATTTTGCTTATGTGTACACATTCAAAGGCAGGGTTGAGACCCCTCTTCCAAGCCTTTGCTTAATAGTTTGATTTAAAAATTAAAGAGAGATGAGCATGGTGCTTGTATTTCCACTCAGCATACCCCGTCTCCGACCTTTCCAATTTCACTTCACCTGACTACTACCTCCCAGGATTAGTAGAAGAAACAGCCATAAAATCTAAATGACTTCGCATTAAAATAGAGCTACCTGCTCCATGAAGCACCATTTTCTTTCATTTTGTGCACTAATTGACAAAAAGAAAGAGATAAATAAAATCTAAGTTACAAACTATGCTTTAAAAGTCAACCTCTGATCCAATGAACTGGCCATCGTGCAGTGAAAGAGCAGTAGAAGGTCAAGTTTAGAGAAGGAAGTTCCAGAAAGCACAGCGCTAGAAGAAGCACCAGCAGAGATGATATATTTTAATTTGATTTTATGCTCTTTGGTTTCCTAAATAAGGAACTGTGGCAGTTAATATGTCATGTCTGTGTTTAGCGCTTTTATGGTTGTTTCAGATCAGTTGAGAGCATGGTTTTAATTTAGCATACTTTGAGATGAACCATCTTTTGATGAACTTCTACAAAGAAGATCGCAGTCCCGCCCTGCCTGCCCCCACCCCCCACCCCCGCCCTGTCCCACCACCCCCCCCCCGGCCCTGTCCCACCACCCCCATGTTGCAATATGCAGATGGGGGCACTTTTATGTTTCATCATAATTTTAGTAGGAAATGTTGCATTGCAATACCAATTGCCTGCATGAATTCTAGTGTGTACCTGCCTCTGTTTTCAGCATATTCAGCAATGTTTTTCTCCATTACTGTGTTGGCTTTGAAGGTTTAATTAATAAACATGGTAAAATCAGTGTAGTAAAGAGTGACTATCTCTTGTCAACCGTGTCAAATCAGAGAACATGGAACCACTTGCCATAGTTTTACTCATATGGTTCATTACAGAGTTCCCAATAAGCAGTGCTCATAGAATTTTCTGTTATAATGGAAATGACCTCTATTTGCATTGCTCAGTATTGTAGGACAGCCACATCAGCACTTATGTGGCCAATCTGACTGAGGGATGTAATTTTAAATTTTATTTAAATTTAATTACTTTCAACACATTCAAATAGCCACAGGTGACTAGCAGTTATATTGAAGATCATGGAACTAAACTAAAACCTTCCTGAGGGATGAGCTCTTGTTCATCCCTGAATCTCCCATCTATTTGTTGCCTAGCAGGTGCCTTAAATATGCTGAACACACTGTGACAGTGAATTATGGAAAAACTATCACTCACTCTTCTTATTCCCTAGATTCTTGATCTTTGAAGTATATCACTCAGCAACATCTGGCAAGGATATTCTAACAATTGCTAATTACACAGAGTTTATAGCAAATAGAGTTGGTCTCAGAGAGTTCAGTCACTTATAAAATGCTTCTCCTTGGGAGAGTTACTAAAACTCATAATCCTGGTTTGCCCATTTGCAAAATGGAAAAAAAAAAAGTGGCTTCAGTTTTGGTAGCACTGTTATGATGGTCAAAGAGATTGCAAAGACTTTATACTTGTCTTGTGCTTATTAAACTCAACCGCTACTAACTCTAGACACAGAACACTCTGCCACCCAAACAGAACCTACATGAAACATTTTCATCGTGAATTGAAAGCCAGGTAAATGGAAATCATAGCAAAAGTTTCATGTAGATGCATAATCTGGAAAAAATAAAAAGAGCCTTCTGAAATATTGGGACTTACTTAGGGTCAATGTAGTAATTTAAATGCTTAAAATCTTAGCAAGGATTTTTCCTCCTGGATGTATTGTTTTGACATAAGGTTGACCAACAGAATTAAGTGCTGAAAAGTGGAATAAGTATAAGTTGGTATGAACAGAAGAATAAGGCACAATTTCTCATAACAAAAAATAGCAGGGATCGGCTGAATAAATAGCTGGGAAGACAGTCAACAAGTATTGATTGAGCACCAGAATGTTCTACCAGTCTTTCAGTAAAGAGGCATAGCCTGTCCTGCAGCAAATGTCACCAAACTTTTCCCAGCCCTACACAAACCAAGCAATTGTGTCTCATTTCAGACACGAGGAACAACAGTGTTTGTTATTGTATACAAATTGACATGACAAAGACATCCTATTTGCTGATAGATTTGCAGAAGGAAATTTGAGAACACCTGTTGAAATGAATTAGAACACCTGGCTTGAGCCCCATAAATTCACCAGGCACTGCAGACACGTGGAGACCGAAGAATTAAGTGCCTGCTGTTACCTCAACGTGGGTAACCTTTTATGATGTCCTGAGCCTGACTGTGAATAATGGAATGGTTTGGCAATATTTCAGGAATAACAACTAATAAACCAAATGAAAATCTAGTCATAAATTGTCAGGTATTTCTTTTCCTTTTTTACATGAAAGAATTTCTAATTTTATTCCTGCTACTTGTTAAATGACTACAAAATGGTGCTATAATTATCTTCAAAATGATTGAAACATGTTTACAATGGCTATTTCAGTTAAGCCATCTTTGTAATCAGAATTTAATCTCCAGTCAGAGCCAAGGTCACTCATGAGTGTGGTATTAGGCAAGGGTTAGACTCAGCCACTAGAATTTTTGTCAGCTTTGTATATGTGTCTGACTTTTCCTTCCCCCCTCACCATATCAGTACATCAGATACTCCGTTTGGTTCCTCAATGTCTAGCTAGCAGAATGAAATAGAAAAGGCTTCTTAATAATGGTCACTAGTTAGATTTTTTAATTTGTCCTGAAAGGACATTCTTATCTATAAAGTTAGATATTTCAGTAGAAACTAATAAAGAAGACTGAGTGCCATAAAATTGATACTTTCGAACTGTGGTGCTGGAAAAGTCTCTTAAGAGTCCCTTGGACAACAAGGATATCAAACCAGTCAATCCTAAAGGAAATCAACTCAATATTCATTGGAAGGACTGGTGCTGAAAAACTGAAGCTCCAGTACTTAGGCCACCTGATGCAAGGAGCCGACCCACAGGAAAAGACCCTGATGCTGGGAAAGATTGAGTGCAGGAGGATAAGGGGGAGACAGAGGACGAGATGGTTGGATGATATTACTGACTCAATGATCATAACTTTGAGCAAACTCTGGGAGATGGTGAAAGACAGGGAACCTTGGCAAGCTGCAGTTCACGGCGTCGCCAAGAGTCAGACGCAATTCAGCAACTCAACAACAACAACCTTGTGTGCTTTTGAATTGCCTGAGTGATATTTTCACTTTAAATATCAGCCCTCTGCTCCCATCTCAGAACTTCTGAATTAATATCTGCAGCAGGAACAAGTCTCAGGAATCTGGAATTTCTTTAAAGACCCTGTGGTGTAATTTTCTGCCATAGACCACCCCTATGATCTATTCCTTCTCATGTATAACAAAGTTGTTCCCCATTATGTAAAAACTTATTTATTAACCATTGTTCTTTGTTGGCAAAATTATGCCAGACCTGCTAAACTCAGCTATGGAATGTGAGATGTTTTCATTTTGATCTCCTTCTAACCACATAAAATGACTAGACCAAAGTTAAATGATCATTTGTTCTTAATGTAGTTAGAGATAGAGACTTCAGATCTTCATTCTGAAGGTGATAATTCAGCTATACCATAAAGAATGGGTTGTTTTATTAAAAAATTGATTGAGAAGAAGGAGATTGTCAGAAAAAAAGAAAAACTAAAGAAGTGATCAAAAATAGAGCAAACAAATCTTATATCATGAAAACCAATTGAAAAAACTTTTAGAAGGAGAGAGTAATGAACACTGTTAAAATACTATTAAAAGCTTCCAGAATGAGGTGTAGGACTAAAACTCGAAGAGGAGACCTTTGAATTTGGCAAAAGAAAAATCAGAAGGGATATAATTATAAGCTGAGGGATGGAATGTCCTAGAAGATTTTCCTCATCAAATTATTATCAGAATTCAGAAAGGAGAAGAGAGCTTGAGGTGAGTAAGATTTTGAACTCAGGGTTGTTCTAACTCTCAGTGACCAAAAAGAGAGACTGATGCCTCTGTCTGCTATTTATTAAGGGATAAACACCTATGATCATAACCAAATATTTAAGCTATTGTCACATTCCAGGGAACAGAACAGAGAATGGACTAATTTGCTCAATAAATATTTATTGAAGACATTGTTACATGCAAAGAGCTAAAGACAGAGCAATGAAAATAAAATCCCAGTGGCTGCAGAGTGGGAAGGACTATTGGGATAATACTGTCCTAGGCAAGATCTCTTCCTGTTGAACATGCATACATAAAAACATGGAGAACTTGTTAAAATGTAGATCCTGATTCAGTATTTCTGAGGCAAAGCCAAGTACTCTACAATTCTAATAAGCACCTATGTGGTACCTGCAATGTTGGAAGATGGACTACAACTTGAGTACAAGAACAATGACAGTCTCCAGGCTTTCATCCCCTGAATCACCTTAGCAAAATGCAGATGTGTGACTCCCATTGTAGATTTTTATCTATATACTGTTCTCTCAACTCCATGGATAATTCTAAAGCTGACAAGTATGGTGACCACTGATGTCACCCAATCACCTCACATTACAGGGAACTAAAGAAGATTAATCATTAGTGACCAGCTGAATCAAAATTCAGGGTTGCAAGCAGAGGAAGGAGAAAGTGGGATGAATTGAAAGAGTAGTGTTGACATTTGCACTACCATTTGGAGACACAGGCGATGTGGGTTCCATCCCTAGGTCAGGATGCAAAATGATCCCCTGGAGGAAGGCATGGTAACCCACTCCAGTATTCTCACCTGAAGAATCCCATGGGCAGAGGAGCCTGGCAGGTTACAGTCCATAGGGTTGCAAAGAGCTGGATGTGAGTGAAGCAATTGAGCATGCACACATATATGCATTTGTAAATAGATAGCCGCGGGCAGCAGCTGCATAGCACAGGGAACTCAGCTTGGTGCCCTGTGATGACCTGGAATGTTGGGTGGGTGGGGTGGGAGGGAGGCTCTAAAGGAAGGGGACATGTGTATAACCACGACTGATTCACCTTGTTGTATGGCAGAAACCACACAAAACTGTAAAGCAATCATCCTCCAAATAAAAATTAAAAAAAAAAAAAAAGATTCAGAGTTGCTGATAATTGTTGGAATGATTGAGGGCATCTAAATAATGGCATCACCTTCTCCACACCCAATTTCTGAACACAATGTAAAAGAAGGCAAACCATAACCATCTTTATTTCTGATGACAGCTAGGGTGGAAGATATAGCTTACATAGAGCATCAGATCAACTTCCTAAGATAAGCCAGAATTAGGCAGGCTCAGGCAGCCAGTCACAGGTATACACAATGCTGGACCAGGGCCAGCTTCCTCCAGGAAGGAAGCAGGGGAGGGCAGGCTGGAAGAAAGCAAAGAATGTATGCTCCTGGTGGGCAGCCAATTTCCAAAGAAAGAAGGCAGAAACTAAGCAAAGCATTTCCAGGTTTTCTTTTAGAATTAACCAATGCCATGATGCTACTCCTGAGAAGGAGTAAATGATGGGGCAGAGAGGAACCAGAAGAATCATATGTCCACGTGAAAAGCAAGTTCAGGAATGCAGGAGGCCCTTTCCCAAAGCATCAATCCATCCAGTTCTCTTCCCACTGTGCAGCCTTCCTGCCACGCACCAGGCACTAAGCCAAATGTGAAGATAACTTGAGGTGAGATTTTTGTGAATTTTACATACTAGCCAAAAACCAGGGCAATGCTTCTCAAGCATCACTCTGTACTCAGATCACCCAGGGATCAGATTCTGATTCTGGAAATCTGGGGATGGCCCTAAGATTCCAGTTCTAAGATGCCTCCAGAATCACCATACTTTGAGTAGCAAGGGAATGGGATCCCTTATTCAAAAATTAAATTTTGTATCTGCTTCCCTGGTGGCTTAGAGGGTAAAGGCATCTGCCTGCAATGCGAGAGACCCGGGTTTGATCCCTGGGTCTGGAAGATCCCTGGAGAAGGAAATGGCAACCCACTCCAGTATTCTTACCTGGAAAATCCCATGGACGGAGAAGCCTGATAGGCTACAGTCCATGGGGTCCCAAAGAGTTGGACATGACTGAGCGACTTCACTTTTACTTTTCACATTTGAAAAGCAAGAATATTGGTTGCTATTGTTTAGTCACTAAATTGTGTCTGATTCTTTGTGACTCCATGAACTGTATAGCCAACCAGGCTCTTCTGTCCATGAGATTTCCAAGGCAAGCATACTGGAGAGGGTTGCCAAGCTCTCCTCCAGGGAATCTTCCCGACCCAGGAATCGAACACATGTCTCCTCCATTGGCAGATAGATTCTTTACCACTGAGTCACCTGGATTTGTTCTTATTTTCTGTTTTGTATGGTTTTGCTAGCTTACACACTGTGTGTTGTCACTAGTAGCTAATATTTACAGGCAAAGTTTCTTGTTATTAATAAGAAAAATAAAGATCTACTCGTCAAATCTGTTCTTTTTCTGTAGTCAATAAAGAGTTGACAGTCATTGTGAGCGGTGGGGTGTGTGTGTGTGTGTGTGTGTGTGTGTGTGTGTGTGTGATATATGAGCCCAGAGTAACATAAGTAGATGGCAGTGCATGGAATAAAAACTCCCTTCTTCTGAATCCAAGGCTCGGGTCTTTTCCACCATCCCTGTGCCATTTGCTGTTGGCAGGCTGACCTGTGAGACTGGTTTCCACATGTGTTCACATGTGCTTGACAAAGCTACACCAATCAAGTTCTCTCTCTGTTGTCCTTGAATGTCTGTAGAGCCATGATGTGATTGTTCCAAGCACCTCTGAAATATTGGCGCAACTTAATTTGGCACAATATTTCCTGTATCACTACTCAAGTCAAGGTCTTACTCTTTTTTGACACGGACATTTTAGGGCCTTGAAATTTAACTTGGGGCCTCTCACTGCCTCTCTCTCCTTCTCTCTCTCTAGGTCTAACCTGCAAAGAAATTGATCTCTGACAAATTCGGCTGTGATTAATGTGCACCAAGGATCACTGAGAACGTCCATGCCCTATGTCATCAAGGTCAAGTTTATCACAGTGTGAAGCCCCGCAGCAGATCACACACTGGGGTCTCTGATCTGCGGGCTTCGGCACAGGCGGGCACCATGTACAACACATCTGGGACAGTGCTTCTCGGGCCGCTGATAGGAGGCTGATAGGCCCACACAGGTCATTCTTTACTGATAACTGGAACATCGTGAGTGGCATCAGTCTTGTCCAGAGGTCTTCAAGATCAACTAAACACTCACTCTCCCAATCTATTTGTAAAAATATAGTCATGCATTTAAACATTGTCTCTCCAAAATAAATAAATAAAAGACAGAAAAACTTAAAAGGAATATACATGAAGTGTTTCTTAATTTCTGTTTTAATCAGATTTTCAAGCACCCTATACACAGAATGCTTGAAAATCTGATTAAAACAAAAATTAGGAAATGCCTCATGTGCCTCATGTATACTCCTCTTAAGTTTTCCCTGTGTTGATTTTTTTTTTGTAGAATGAAAATAGCTCAATTAAAGGAAGATATGTGTATGAGAAACTGTTAAATTTAAGCATAGAGATTCTGTATGTCTTATGGTTGACATTGTCATTAATAACCCTACACTGAATACTAATAGACTTGTTGATTTTATTCTCTTTAGAACTCAATATTGAATAGGAAACCTGGTCGAGTGTTAAGAAATTCATAAGTATTTCACATGTAAGCCAGTGAAGAGTTAATGGATTTATGTAATATTTATATAACAGGGTAATTTGTTTCAGTGACTTGAAACTAGGTCCATAGAATTTTAACTGAAGGCTAAGCTTTTAGAATAATAGGCTTCGAAATAGCTATCCCAGAGTTCATGTCTCAAAGTCTGGGGTATGTTTTAAATTTATGATTTAGAATAAAAGGTGTTGGTAAAAGATAAATAAAATTATGCAGTGTACCTCATCTGTGTAAAGGCATTTGTCTATTATAATTGCATCTATCTATATTCAATGATTGTATAAAGTGAATAATTTTCAGAACTTCCTGTCAGAGTCAATGATGGTATTAGATCTATTTCTGGCCCTTTGTTTCAGCTGGTTCTCAGCTTGTTAAAGGTCAAAATTTCACTATTCACCATTCCAGACAGAAATGAGTCACTGCTATTTTTTGCAAAAACCTAGTAAATAATCTTGTTTTTTAGAAACCAAATCTTTTATACTATTACTATTTTCATAAATATTTTTGTATGTCTAAACTTCCCTGGCAATCACTCTAAAAATCAGAAGTATCATGCTAGATGTTAGTGAGAGACAGGTGGAAAAAAAAATATATGGAGAGAACCTTTCAATCTACCAACTCTCGAGTGAATACAGACTCTGTAGCCCTCATGCTCACAGGACCACCCAGCCTCACCAATGTAGTCTCTCCCAGGGGGCCCTGGTCTTCTGATAAACCCAACTTCATATAGTATGTTGACCATGCCTATGTTGCTGCTGTCTCTCAAGCCAACTCTTTCCATGTATGAATTTATTTTTTCTTCTATTTCACATTTTCATTATTGGAATATCTTTTATTTCAGCCAAAACTCTCATATAAGGAAGGTCATCACATTACTATTTATAATAACAAAAAGAAAAAGCACAGTAAATGTCAATAATGAGAATTTACTGAATAAAGGTGATGAAATGGGCTTTCCTGGTGGCTCACATGGTGAAGAATTCAGCTGCAATTCAGGAGACCCCGGTTCGATCGCTGGGTTGGAAAGATCCTATGGAGAAGGGAATGGCAGCCCACTCCAGTATTCTTGCCTGGAGAATTCTATGGACAGAGGAGACTGGTGGGCCACAGTCCATGGGGTCGCAAAGAGACATGACTGAGTGACTAACATATGCATATATTCCCTCTTTTGGAAGTCTTTCCCCACATAGGCAATTGCAGCGTATTGAGGAGAGTCCCCTGTGCTATGCAATAGGCTCTTTTTAGTTTTCTTTCTTAGACAGTAGTGTGGGCGTACCAGCCTTAGTCTCCCAATTTATCCCTCCCCCTCCATCCCGTAGTAACCACAAGTTCTTTTCTACACCTGTGACTCCACTTCCGTGTTGTAACTCAGTTCATTTGTACCTCTTATTTAGACTCCACGTATGAGTGTTATCACAAGCTATCTGTCTTACTTCACTCAGCATGACAATTTCTAGGTCCATCCATGTTGCTGCAAATGGCCTATCCTGTTCAATGTCTTCTCACAGCTAGATGGAGGATACAAATTTGGAGGTATGTCTTATTGCAGGAGAGTAAATATACTATTTTACAGAAATATGATGAAAGTGAAAGTGAAAGTCTCTCAGTCATGCCCAACCCTTTGAAAGCCCACAGACTTTACAGTCCATGGAATTCTCCAGGCCAGAATACTGGAGTGGGTAACATTTCCCTTCTCCAGGGCATCTTCCCAACCCAGGGATTGAACCCAGGTCTCCTGCATTGCAGGCAGATTCTTTACCAGCTGAGCCACAAGGGAAGCCCAAGAATACTGGAGTGGGTAACCTACCCCTTCTCCAGTGGATCTTCCCCACCCAGGAATCGAACCAGGGTCTCCTGCATTGCAGGCAGATTCTTTACTAACTGAGCTATCAGGGAAGCCCTAATAGCAAAGGAAATTGACCAGACTGTAATTTTAAGCAAATGAAGAAAATGTGAATGCATGTGTTTCATATGTTTCTGATTTTGAGAAAAATATATGAGTGTAAGGCTTTCCTGTGGCTCAGATGGTAAAGAATCTGCCTATGATGCAGGAGACCTGGGTTTGATCCCTGGGTCAGAAAGATCCCCTGGAGGAGAAAATGACTACCATTTCCAGTATTCTTGCCTGGGAAATCCCATGGACAGAGGAGCCTGGTGGGCTACAGTACACAGGGTTGTGAAGAGTGGGACACAACTGAGCTACTAACATTTTCATAGAAAAAAATATAAGTTATGAAAAGTCAGTGATACTTACATCTGAAGGATATGGCAACAATTACATTAATGAGTTGCATGCATTTCCCAATTTCTATATGATGAACCTACATTGTCTTCAAAAGGAAAACCAGGAAAACTTGCACTGACTTGATTGCTGTCTCTTCTGTGATATTTCCTAATCCCTATGACTGGAAACCCTCTCTCCTCTTTCTTTGGGCCTCACAGATGATCTGTGTTGCTTTTCTCATACTACGGTTATTTGTACACCTCTTTGCTTGAAAGTAATCTCCATGAGGCCAGGGAACACGTCTGATAGAACAATGTTAAATCTTCTACAGCATTTTACCAAGTGCCTTACATGTAGAATTCATCAAGAATAAATAAGTAATTTAAGAATGAGTTACTCACTTAGGGAATTTCCATTTGGAATATCTCATCTGGTATCCCATACACTTTAAGAAAAGCAGTTGGGACAGTTTCCCTTCATCATTATGTACAGAGGGAGATAAGGATGTAGCTCTCCAATATTTTCATTTTGTATAAGACAATCAATGCATTTAAGGGATAAAACAAACCAACAGACTCCATCAGTTAACTTTTCTTTCTGCCATAGCAAAACACAGATTAAAGAAATGTGTGATTATTGACACCGGTAGGAAAGGCTGTCAGCGTCAACTTCTCCATTCCTCTGCATCAACCTCTCTACCCTGCCTCAGCATGGTTTAGACTGCAGAGTTTAGAACTGGAAAGAAAGTGAAAGTAGTGAAACAGATCACCAGCCCAGGTTGGATGCATGAGACAAGTGCTCGGGCCTGGTGCACTGGGAAGACCCAGAGGGATCGGGTAGAGAGGGAGGTGGGAGGGGGGATCGGGATGGGGAATACATGTAAATCCATGGCTGATTCATGTCAATGTATAACAAAAACTACTACAACATTGTAAAGTAATTAGCCTCCAACTAATAAAAATAAATGGAAAAAAAAATACTTTTAAATAAATAAAGTGAAAGTGAAAATCCCTCAGATGTGTCCGACTCTTTGTGACGCCATGGACTATACAGTCCTTGGAATTCTCCAGGCCACGGTAGCCTTTCCCTTCTCCAGGGGATCTTCCCAACCCAGGAATCAAACTGGGGTCTCCTGTATTACAGGCAGATTCTTTACCAACTGAGCTATCAGGGAAGCCTGGGCCAGACTTTTAAAAAATAATTCTATCACAAAATTAGGTCATTTGTATTAGACTTCAGTGTTGCAACTCAAGTGACCTGAAATTCCACCTATCAAAATTTTAAATTCAATTTTAAAATTTGTAGGAAAACACCATTCAGTTACCTTGAAACCTTATCCCTCCACGTCAGTCACTAGACCCAGGAGTAATGAAAAAGGGATAGAAAGTTACCTACTGAGGACCTGCGATGCACTTGTGACTTCACATACACAATCATATTTCATTCTCTTAAAATTCCTTCAGAGTTGGGTTTATTATCCCCATTTACAGATAAGGAAACTGAGAGGCTCATGCAAGTTAAGTGTAAGGTTCAGTCAGTTCAGTTCAGTCTCTCAGTCATGTCCGACTCTTTGTGACTCCATGAATAGCAGCACACAAGGCCTCCCTGTCCATCACCAACTCCCGGAGTTTACTCAAACTCATGTCCATCAAGTCAGTGATGCCATCCAGCCATCTCATCCTCTGTCGTCCCCTTCTCCTTCTGCCCCCAATCCTTCCCAACATCAGGGTCTTTTCCAATGAGTCAGCTCTTTGCATGAGGTGGCCAAAGTATTGGAGTTTCAGCTTCAGCATCAGTCCTTCCAATGAACACCCAGGACTGGATCTCCCTTAGGATGTAAAGTTAATCCTAAGTAAAATAGTAAATGAAAAACTGTGTGTTTGGTAGATTCATATTTTAGACACACAAAAGATAAATGGATAGACAGATGGATATGTAAATACATAGAACAAAGATTAGAAGAGATGTCTTCAAAGTGGAGACAGTAAGTGGACATTTTAGTCCCCAGAATGGTAATTATGTGACACTATACAAGGGAAGTCAATTTGCAAAATAAATCAAATCAACACATTGTATACTTTAAACTTAAACAATGTTATATGTCAATTTTATCTCAATAAAACTGAGGGAAAATATCTGCCTAAATCCAAAACTGAAGGGTTTATTCCCTAGAATGTGGTTTCTGAATAATGCGGCGTATTTGTCTAAGTGTGCTGTGCTGTGCTTAGTCGCTCAGTCGTGTCTGACTCTGAGACCCCATGGAGTGTAGCCCACCAGGCTCCTCCATCCATGGGATTCTCCAGGCAAGAATATTGGAGTGGGTTGCCATGCCCTCCTCCAGGGGGACTTCAACCCAGGTATTGAACCCAGGCCTCCCGCATTGCAGGCAAATTCTTTATCATCTGAGCCACCAGGAAAGCCCAAGAATACTGGTAGGCTATCCCTTCTCCAGGGGATCGTCCTGATCCAGGAATGGAACTAGGCTTTCCTGCATTGCAGGCAGATTCTTTCCCAACTAGGCTACCAGGGAAGCCCAAGTATGCTACTGTGTGCAAATTGCGAACATTAAAATTCGTGTGTTTCACTAGAGGAGTTACTGCGACCTAGAGTTGTGGTTGCCAGTTCAATGCCTTATGAGTGGGGAGTGAAATGAGTGAAGGGGGGCTCAGAGCAAGGCTCTGAGGAGTGATGGAAGGAGGGGAGGAAGCGGAGGTTAGGGGGAACTGGAAAGTTCATGCCTGATCCTGGGAGACACCTCTGTGCTGTCTCTACCTCTTCAGTATCCAGAATTGTGGGTGCATCGTTGCCTCACCTTCTGATTTTCAGAAGAAGCCAGAAATGAAGATTTTTCTGATATATGATATCAGTTATATGTGGAGTCTAAAATGTGACACAAACGAATTTATCTCTGAAGCAGAAACAGAATCACAAACATATGGTTGCCCAGCAAGGAGGAGAGGAGGGAAGGACTTGGAAGGAGTTTGGGATTAGCAGATGCAACTATTACACAGAGAGTGAATGAACAACAAGTTCCTACTGTATAGCACATGGAACTATAATATCCTATGATAAACTGTAATAGAAAAAACTGAAACAGAATATATATATATGTATGTATGTGTCTGTGTAGCTGAATCACTTTGTTGTACGGTAAAAATTCAACATTGAAAATTAAATATTCAATAAAATTTAAAAATGGAAACAAAAAATTTTTATGGTAAAATATTATTCAATTTTGGAAACCAATTTAAAATATTTTGAAACACTATGGAAAAAAAGTGAAAATGTTAGTTGCTCAGTCATGTCTGACTCTATGCAAACCCATGACTATATATAGCCCACCAGGCTCCTCTGTCCACAGAATTCTCCAGGCAAGAATGCTGGAGTAGTTAGCCATACCCTTCTCCAGGGATCAAACCTGGGTCTCCCTCATTGCTGGCAGATTCTTTATAATCTGAGCCACCAGGGAAGCCATTATTTAACTTATATTCAGAGTACATCATGAGAAATGCCTGACTGGATGGCTCACAAGGTGAAATCAAGATTGCTGGGAGAAATATCAACAATCTCAGGTATGCAGATGATACCAATTTAATGACAGAAAGCAAAGAGGAACTAAAGAGCCTCTTGGTGAAAGAGAAAGAGAAAGAATTTTAAGCTGGCTTAAAACTCAACATTTAAAAAGCTAAGATCATGGCATCCAGTCCCATTACTTCAAGGCAAATAGATGGGGAAAAGTGGAAACAGTGACAGATTTTATTTTCTTGGGCTCTAAAATCACTGCAGACAATGACTGCAGCCATGAAATTAAAAGATGCTTGCTCCTTGAAAAAAAAAGCTATGACCAACCTAAACAGCATAGTAAAAAGCAGAAACATCACTTTGCCAACAAAGGTCCATGTAGGCAAAACTATGGTTTTTCCAGGAGTCATATATGGTTATGAGAGTTGGACCATAAAGAAGGCTGAGCACTGAAGAATTTATGCTTTCAAATTGTGGTGCTGGAGAACACTGTTTAGAGTTCTTGGACTGCAAGGAGATCAAACCAGTCAATCCTGAAGCAAATCAACCCTAAATATTCATTGGAAGGACTGATGCTGAAGCTGAAACTCCAATATTTTGGTCACCTGATGCAAAGAGCTGACTCATTGGAAAACACCCTGATGCTGGGAAAGATTGAGGCAGGAGGAGAAGGAGACAAAAGAGGATGGGCTAGTTGGATGGCCTCCCAACTCAATGGACAGGAGGTTGAGCAAACTCTGGGAGACAGTGAAGGGCAGGGAAGCCTGGCATGCTGCTGTCCATAGGTTCACAAAGAGTCGGACACAACTTAGCCACTTAACAACTCCATCTCTTAAGGTTTAAGAAATAAAACTTCATCAGGGTCTTCTTTTAAATTTTGTTTTTAGATTTCTTTACATAGTGTTTTATCATATCTAATCCACTGAAAATCAAAGAAATCATGATTCCCAAGATTACTAAATACTAAAAAAAAATTAATACTTCTTTGTATGCATTGGATTGCATTTTTTAAAAAATGTTGGAGTAATCCTATTTAGAAGATTTGCTAAAATATTGGAGTCCATATTTAACTTTTGGCTGTCTTCTCAGAATATTCATACCTTACCAAACCATAGTATATTTTTCCAAACTAAGGAAGTATCATTGTTACAATACTTTTACCTAAACTAGAGACCTTAATTTGGAATTTACATTGTTTTTCACTAACGCCTTTTGTATGTTCCAGGATCCAATTTATTTTATTTTTTGAAGTTTTTATTGGAGTGCAGTTGCTCTACTGCATTTCATGCTGCATTAGTTTCTGCTGTAGGGCCCAGTGAATCAGTTACATGTATTCGTATATCCCCTCTTTTTTAGATACCCTTTCCATTTAGGTCCCCACAGAGCATTCAGTAGAGTTCCCTGTGCTATACAGTAGGTCTCATTAGTTATCTATTTTACACAAAGTATCAATAGTGTATATATATCAATCCCAATTTTGGATACCATGTTGTTTTGTAGAGAGTTACTTTTAATGAAGCAGTTGATTGTGCATCAGCATAGGATCCTAAAAATAAAGTTTCACAACTATTTCTACTTTATGCCTGAGATGACTTTATGATGAGATGACTCTCATCACTCAAGAGTAGCATTTACAATAATAGGGTGTGTGGCTGCCTGAAGCAATGACCCCTCCCTTCTTCCAGGCACAGTGATTCTGGGCAGGTAAGACCATCGCCCTTCCTCTGAGCAAAGCAGTTAGCTCAGCTGTACACAAGTTCTCAGGAAGTCATGGACTTTACTGTAAAGGATTTTAAATTATGGATCACAGCTTAGAAGATAAGTAGTGTACAGGATCTTACTCTAGAAGGAAGTCATAATTCTTTGACATTTAAAAACACATACACATTTTAAGAACTAATCTTATATCTTCTGTCCCCTGGAAATATAGATTATTAGGGCACTATATTAGCCACAAACTTTTGTATTATGTGTCTGATGTCCTTAAGAATTAAACCAAAATATTACAGAAAGTAAAGCAAAGCAAAAGGGTTTCCCCGGTGGCTCAGGTATAAAGAATTCACTGGCAAAGCAGGAAACATGGGTCCAATTCTTGGTCAGGAAGATCCCCTGGAGAAGGAAATGACACCCCACTCTAGCATTCGTCCTAAAAAATCCCATGGACAGAGAAGCCAGGCAGGCTACAATCCATGGGGACACAAAAGAGTCAGACATGACTTAGTGACTCAACAATAAAAACAACAGCAAAGCAAAGCAAAACAAAACAAAAACTTCCTTCTAAAAGCCTTGAAAACAAACCAAAAGCCAGTTCAGTGGTTAGGCACAGGTGGAAAGCATTTGCTTAAAACATAGGCTCACTCAAAATTTAATATAATATTTATGTGTACCATATGTCTGAATAATGGAATATGGCTTGAAATGTTTCCCAAACATAAATTAACTGGAGAACACTCTTTTTATATAAAAGCATATTAACTTCACATAAAGAATACAGCTTAAGGAATGTTGAAAACATATTTACTCATTGAATCAAAATGGATAGAAATTTAGAAGTCTTTAGTTCAAATTTCTATTTTTAAGGCAATCCTTACAGAAGTTTCATCAGCCTCTACTTCCAAAGACATGTAAAAGTGTGCTCTTCTACTCCCAGAAAACTCTAGTTATAATAAAGTTTAGTTTTTATTCTGTGCCTGAATTGCCCTGCTTTTAACATCCTTCAAAGTTACATCCATCCAAAGTTACTCTTACAAAGTGACACAGGACCTTCCATATAGCGACCAAAGCTTTCTTTGAGGTCAGTTCTTCTCTGGTGGTTCAGATAGCAAAGAAACCGTGCAATACAAGAGACCCAGGTTCGATTCCTGGGTCAGGAAAATCCCCTAGAGAAGGGAGTAGCCACCTACTCCAGTATTCTTGCCTAGAGAATTCCACAGACAGAGGAGCCTGGTGGGCTACAGTCCATGGGATTGCAAAGGATCAGACATGACTGAGTGACTAACATTTTCACTACTGTTACTTCTGAATGACCAGTTCGCTGGTCAGCTGTCAAGGACTTTGAGTGTTTAAAAGAATTCCTTCCTGGGGGCTTCTAGCCAAGTCCCTACCGGTACTGACGATGGCCTTAGTCACACTCTTGCTTTCATTGATGGCTTTTTAATGAGGGTGGAAAGATGAGGTAAGGAGACGCCCTGAACATGAGAGTGCAGGCAGGTAGAGCCGGTCTGACAGCTAGCTCACTGATTCTGCACTGAGGGAAGAAAATCTCTGCCCTGCCCATGTCTGATGGAGTTACAGATTTAGCAAGACAGTTGAGAAGAGAAGTGCTGCTTTGTCTTTGAAAAAGCCCCCTGCTGTTCACCAAGGGAAAGCCCACAGAAAAACGCTCTTAACCTGTGTTGCCAAAATGGTCATCTGCCCCAGGGTATCAGATTGGGAAGGTCAAGTGCTGGGCTGATCAAGCAAAATGATCAAGCATTTTGAGAACATATTTATACAGAAAGAGAGATAATTTCCTTACTTTCCATAGACTCGGAATGCCCTTCTGAGCCTGAAATATATTTTTAAATGTTATGCTTTCATAATACTTCAAAAATATCAAAATTATAGTTTATTCCTTATTATAGTTTATTCCTTAGTCTGAGAAACAATTTCCATTGAAAATTAAAATTTTTTTATTCAGTGTTAATCTCACTTTAGAAAGATTTCTTTTTGTAACAAGATAGAAATTAGAAAAAGATACAGCACATGTATAAAAGCATGTGTCATATACTATAAGTAGATGTTATTAAAGTACAATTTATTTAGAATGTAGAACATTTTAAAAACACAAATGCTTAAGACATAGAAAATATGGAATAACACTATGGGATATGTTCCTAGGGATACTGTGAAGTTATTATTGAATTGTGTAACTCTGGGGTGGGAGTGATATCAACCAGCATTCTTGGCCTCCTTAATCAATAGAAGTTGATCAGAGGCCACACAAGAAATTCAGGCAAGGCTTTATTGGGGCTCCTGCTGCAGCAGGGGGCAGTGAGAACAAATCACACTTCCCCTTGCTAGCTTGGTCCCCAGTGGGGGAAATGAGCTTGTTCTTTATACGTGGTGATAAGGGTGTGTCCAGGGGCTGGGCTGGAGGGGTGGCTTAGGAGTGTTTCACCCACTCCTCTGGCTGTATTTATGTGCAGGACGGACATGCACAGTACCCTGCTTTTGCACCCGACATCCTATTTTTGCTCCCTGCTTGCCGCGGCCCAGCCTTGGCAGGATCCAGGGGGTACCCTCAGGATGAACAGCATTGGCGAGACGTGAGACCAGCCTTGATAGGGCCAAGTCTGCGAGGGAGAGAGAGAGAAAGAGAGAGACAGAGAGTGACCAGACGGGGGGTGCAGCAGGGTCTGGCAGAGTCTGGCAATGCTTTATTTTTTACCGTGGCTTTTATACCCTAAATTAGTACATTTCTAAGGGGAAGATAGTTTAACATTACATCAGCTTGTTCTTCAGGAAACCAGGGTGTTTTCTGCATGCTTCTTTGTTTATGAGGGTCTTGTACATTATCTTCTGGCCTTGGGGCCTATTGACATTTTATGACCTAGGTGAATGCAAAGCTGTTTCCTGTAATCTATTCTTTAATGAACACAAAGGTCAGTCCTTTTGCAGAAATTATCAGTTAAATTTATCAAAGGTTTACCACACAAAGACTCTGCAGCTCCAGTGAGGCAGCCCCTGTTTAGCATTCCTGGTTAAAATTAACAATTCTAAACTCTTATTTTTCTAAATCTTTAACTATAACCGCTTTTAGAATAATATTTTATGTTCTCTAATAGGGCTTCCTCACCCCCGAAGGGCTCTGTACCTATTAGGGCCTTTTGTGTGATCATGTTCTTTATGCTGTTTATGATTAAGGTGTTGTGAGCAGTCCTGTGCCTTAGTACACATTTGCCAAGCAGGCTAGAATGCCAGCAAAGGGGTCTAAATTGAAACACTCCTTTCATCCTGGATAATCTTATAGGATACCACCATCCGGCGGACATATTAATTAAAGTTCTAAGTTGATTCTGTTTGGAGAGAGATCGGGGAAGGCCTTCTACCCATGTCACAGAAATTAGGGAGTAGTCTAATATAGCAAGCATCAGAAAGACAGAGATTATCTTTAAGGTGAGCGCCGGGGCAGCTTTTCAAAATCCCTGAAGTCCTGATCTGCCTTGCCTGTCAGGTCTTCTCCTCATGACCTTGTCATGGGTGGGATCTTGTGTGCTGGCTCCCGGCACCTGCTCTTCCACACTTTTTCAGTTTGGGTTCTTTGTGTTCTTTTTGTATCTTTTTGTCCATTTTTTGTCCCAATTGTACGTGCCTACAGTTATTTTTAGTCCCTTAGAGTTTCCTTGTATCTTGTTGTCCAGGTGCAAGCATTGCAGCACTGCAACAAAGGGTCCCAGGTCACAGGCTGTCTCAGGAGGAGCCTCAGAAGGGCAAGATAGGGCCAGAATGGGGCAAAGGCCCATGTCTTCCTCAATCAACTCCCTTGAGAGCAAAGCAGACAGGACTGCCTCCCTCTGCCCCATGTGTGTATCTACCCTCCCCCCGGGCAACCCCTCCCTCTGACCCACTCAGGCTGTCTGCCCTTCTGAAACTTCTTCACCCCTTCCAAATTCCCTTTGATGCTTATTGTAACTGTTGTGTTTTATACAAATGTGAGTCAGGTGCAGAAAACAAGCAACATGAGCCATCTACTCCAAGCCGACACCTGTGCACAACCCGGCAGTGATATCTGGAGTCTAGGCATTAATGCAAGGACCAACAGTTTCCAACTGCAGCTGGGGCTGAGATCACCTTGGAACTTTGTACCTAGCCTTCCAGGATGGCTTGTCCAATCTCATCTCTTCAGTTGCTTGTTCTAAACCCTTTCCAGCTCCTGAAATCCGGGACCTGATATCTAGCTGCTTGCCCTAAGAAGCTGATTAAATCTTTTCACAAAGGAAATAAAGGACATTAACAGTGCTTTCTCTCTGCATTCCTCCTTGCAATACCCACACTCATCCTTGCCCTGTCAAAGGACACAGATGCTGCTGCTTTCAGGGGAGTGCCCTCTGGCCCCTCGATAGCACCTTCTCATCTACTCTCTCTATGATCTCTTGTCCTTACTGTCTTCTCTCCAACAAATGTCTTCTCAAGGTTGTCACATCCTGAAGGTAAAGAAAACTTCCTCATCATTGCTTCTCTCTCAAAACCCCTGTTTCACCTCTGTGTGCCTTTGAAACAATGTCCTTTTATTGCTCTGTCCCCATTGTCCTTGCACCTTCACCCAATGTCCTCTGCAACCCACGGCCATCCAGTTTGCACCTTCAACACTTCACTTAATCTTGTGTCACCAGAACAGTAATGCCCCCAGTGGTCTTCTCACTTTTACCCTGATTTCATAGCAACTGACCTATTTGAACTTTTATTCAATGAGAAACATCTCTTCTCTTGTTGTCCACAAAGCCATTTCCACCAACATCCTCTTTCGACATGCCTGTGGAATACTAGACGTTGCTGTCTGCTCCAGCCTTGTGGTCCTTTAATTTGGGGATTCCCCATCATTGCTTTCTTTCTTTCTTGTACACTTGCAATGAATCTTTTGGAAGTGAGCTCATCTCTTCCTATGGCTTAGTTAGAAGTAGTTCAGCTGCACGAGAAAAAAGCAGCAATGTTCTACAAGGGTTTGGTTAAATAGGTGTTGACTTCCTTTAGGGCAGCAAGATTAAATCCAATTGGTAGTTGATGGGGTTGTTCAAAACTTCAAGGTGTCAAGGAAAATTCCTCTTTCTTTTCTAATGTTAGGCAGTATGGCTAGTGCAGCTTGGCCAAACTTTCCACAGTCCAAAACTGAGAAGAATAAAGAAGCAAAAGTAGAAGAGGACAAAACTTTAAGCCTGAGGGCAAAGATTTTCCCTTAAATCCCCATTAGACTTCCCTTATGTCTCACTAGTCCACCTACTTACAAGGAATTCTGGGAAAGTGGCACTGGAAAAAGATGTAGAAATGGGTATTGAGTGAATCAACCTACAGTACATAGCAGGTCCTGTACATACGAATGAGTTCCATTCCCAGAGTGCATTCACAAGTCCAATTTGCTTGGAAGCTCAACAGAGTTAGCCTATGTACCCAACTACCACAGTGGCCTATATAATACTGTGCTGTAATAGGTTTATAATACTTTTCACACAAATAATACATAAGCAAACAAACACAAAAACAAAATACTTTTAATCTTACAAAAGTATAGTGGTGCAGTACAACTGCTGGCATACTGGGTCTGGCGTCGAGTGAGTAGGTGGAGTGAGTGATTGGAGGAGGTGGGGTATGGCAGAGCTGAAGGGTCGTCAGCAATAGGAGATGGAGAGCAAGCTACCGACTTCACTCACGCCTGATGCTGGTGGAACACACATCAACATATTTGAAATTTTGCAACTTGAATGTTCAGAGGTAGGGAACTCACTGCATTTAATAATTTCATCATCCTTAAGACTTCAGTGGAAGTGATACTTACTGTGTAAAATATTACCTGATTAGCCCTGTGGATATTGGTCTATGGAGGCAGCTCTTAGCTCTGTGCATGTAGAGCATGTGTCATATTACACTGTAATTCTTTATCTTGTAGGTGCCCATTGTCATGGTCCTTACCCTCATATCTCGCAATAAAATCACGATCTTCTCAGTAGCAACCAACATTAGATCCATTAGTGGATCTATGACCCTCAGTGCCTGGCACAACAAAAACCATGTATATAGTTTCAATAGTATACAGTATATTGAAAGTAAAATTGAATACTGGATGTTAAGTATCTGAGTTCTAAATACAGCTATTTATTATTACTACCTTGATTGTTCAGTCCAATAAACTGGAAAATTCTTAAAGAGATGGGAATACCAGGCCACCTGACCTGCCTCTTGAGAAACCTGTATGCAGGTCAGGAAGCAACAGTTAGAACTAGACATGGACTAACAGACTTGTTCCAAATAGGAAAAGGAGTACATCGAGGCTGTGTATTGTCACCCTGCTTATTTAACTTATATGCAGAGTACATGATGAGAAACGCTGGGCTGGAGGAAGCACAAGCTGGAATCAAGATTGCTGGGAGAAATATCAATATCCTCAGATATACAGATGACACCACGCATTTGGCAGAAAGTGAAGAACTAAAAAGCCTCTTGATGAAAGTGAAAGAGGAGAGTGAAAAAATTGGCTTAAAGCTCAACATTCAGAAAACTAAGATCATGCCATCTGGTTCCATCACTTCATGGCAAATAGATGGGTAAACAGTGGAACAGTGGCTGACTTTCTTTTTTTGGGCTCCAAAATCACTGCAGATGGTGACTATAGCCATGAAATTAAAAGATGCTTACTCCTTGGAAGGAGAGTTATGACCAACCTAGGCAGCATATTGCAAAGCAGAGATATTACTTTGCCAACAAAGGTCCATCTAGTCAAGGCTATGGTTTTTCCAGTAGTCATGTATGGATGTGAGAGTTGGACTATAAAGAAAGCTTAGTGCAGAAGAATTGATGCTTTTGAACTGTGGTGTTCGAGAAGACTCTTGAAAGTCCCTTGGACTGCAAGGAGATCCAACCAGTCCATCCTAAAGGAGATCAGTCCTGGGTGTTCATTGGAAGGACTGATGCTGAAGCTGAAACTCCAGTACTTTGGCCACCTCATGCTAAGAGCTGACTCATTGGAAAAGACTCTGATGATGGGAAAGATTGAAGGCAGGAGAAGAATGGGACGACAGAGGATGATATGGTTGGATGGCATCACCGACTCGATGGACGTGAGTTTGAGTAAACTCCGGGAGTTGGTGATGGACAGGGAGGCCTGGTGTGCTGCGATTTATGGGGTCGCAAGGAGTCGGACACGACTGAGCGACTGAACTGAACTGATTGTTCAGAGCTAGACAATGTGATTTGACACTATAGTTTACTATTGGCCCTTCTGAACCCTCAATTTAGTGCTGATGTGATATTTTGGCAGGTTCCAGTATTTATTTTTTCTGTCCATTTTGTATCTGACTTCTCTTTTTCTGTTCTCATCACAGCTGCTCTTTTCTTTCTGATCCATGTACTCTTTCCAGCCTGTAGGAATCATACAGCAAATCTGGCATCACTGTGAGATAAGAACCATCGCATCTATTGCTTCTCTGCTACTTTTGCTTGATTGGAATATGGGTTTCTGAATGTTTCTGCTATAACTTAATGTTTGGAGGGGCTTCTGTGGTAACTCAGCTGGTAAAGAGTCCTCCTGCAAGGCAGGAGACAGGGAAATGACTGAGCATTTCTAGAAAGAAAAGGAGGAAGAAAAGAATAGATATCTTTAACCAGAGATTTGCAAATGTGATATTCCTTTAATCCTATAGTCCATGTAATTTATGTTTCTGTATTCAGCCTGCCAAATGCATCTCTTTGGAGCATTGTCATTGTAATAATGGGAACTGTCATCTAACGTCTTAAAACATGTGTACCTATGTTTCATCCCTTTTAATATCAACATGACTTGAAAGGAAAGTGTCAGGTACTTCACTCTCTGCTTTAGGTTTCTGTTCAATTTAATATCTTATTCAGGAATATTCAATGCACTTGTCTTTTTATTAGCACAGCGTTGTTAAAATGAGTAACTATTTAGAATATTCATTTAAAAATATTGGTAAAGCTCAAAATCTTCTAGAGAAATAAAGTAGTAAAGTGTATTGTCAAAAATTACATGAATACAGCATTAAAAGAAGTTATTTTATATTAATAATCACATACTCTGCTTGTTCAGCTTCTTGAGAAAACCCTGACTAATACAGAGTCTCAACATGAAATTGTACAGGATCCTCTTTGTAAACAAGAAGTTTTGAATTTTCTATTGGGCTGACATGTCCATGGAACCCTTTCCCACAAGTACCAACAAGGTTGTTATCATCTCATCATTTAAGTCTCTCCCCAAATACCATCCCCTTCAAACTGCCATTTCAGGTTATCTTCAAATATTACTCCCTACACCAGTTGCACTCTATTTCATTATTCTGTTCTATTTTCTTTGTAAGACCTATCCAAATGCAATCAAAGGAGAAAGAAAAACACGCTATGTCTATTTTGCAACTTCCTTCTCTCTTGCCAACCTCACCACAGGGTCTGTAAACACTTGCTTTCCCAGACTCTCTTACAGCTTGACCAAGGCCCCTGTGACTCAGTTCTGTTCATGAAGGGCAAGAGTGCTGAGGGTTCCTGGGAAAGGTATTTAATTTCCTCTTAAAAGGAAAAGTAACACAAAACGAGTTTTCTTGATCTCAGATGAGATTCCTGGAGCTGCACCATCCATTTTAAAAAACTTGAGGGTAAACAAAGCATAGAAACTAAAAACAATCGCATTAAGAACAATGGTTTCAAAAGAGAAAAAGTACTGGGTACCTGTTTTGTTACCTGATCCTACCTGATTGCTGCTTTTCTCTGAATTCTTTGCTCTATAAACACTGGCCACTTTTGCAGTTCAATTCATTGCTGTCTGGGTATTCTGTTACGTGTGGCCAAAGGTAATTCTCAAAGAAATGTGAAGTGATCTTATTTATTCATTTACTTACTTGATCCTTTTTTCTAGCCTACTGTTTAAAATGTAAGCTGTGTTAAAATAAAGATTGTGTTTATTTCCATGTGGGTTTCTCTATTTTTGTAGTAGGGTCTGGTGCATAGGTAACGTTCAGTGAATGTATGTTGAATCCATGGATGACAAGTGAATGTAAATGATTAACTTAATGCTACTTTACATATTCTTGGAGCACAAACGGGGTGATCAGTGTGGATGTTGGAGCTGGGATATTATAAGAATCCACACACTGAGTGTGCTAGGAACTCATCTCTTAAAAGTAAAAATCTTAACCTGTCTATGCTATTAAATGGTTTCTACATATTTGCCAGGAAGAAAGCTATTTTTCCAGACCTATCATTTAAAAAATCTGAGAACTACCTGAGTTTTGACCAAAGAGCCACTATCTATTAAGTCGGAAGTATCATAGATTTTTTCTAGCACTTAGGCATGCTAATTTTAGCGATTTCATAATTCTACATATTAGTGGAAATTCTTTCATTTAAACTTGTTGTTGTTTAGTGACTAGGTCGTGTCTGACTCTTTGTGACTCTATGAATTATAACCCACTAGCCTCCTCTGTTCATGGGATTTCCCAGTCAAGACTGTTAGAGTGGGTTGCCATTTCCTTCTCCAGGGGATCGACCCTACCCAGGGATCAAACTCATATCTCCTGCATTGGTAGGTGGATTCTCTACTGCTGAGCCACCTGAGAAGCCCTTTCACTTAGACTAATTCCATTCAATAGAAATATTATGTGAGTCATACATATAATTTTACACTGAAAAAATGAAAAGAGGGGACTTTGTACTATATTTTATTTGACCCAATATATTCAAAATATCATTTTATCATGTTGTATTAGTAAACATGTGATCAACAGAATATCATTCAAGTTGTTATATAACCCAGGAAGTTCTGTGCAGTACTCTGTGATGGCCTAGAGAGGAAGGATCGGGGTGGGAGGGAGGCCCACGAAGAAGGGTAATATATGTATACTTACCTCTGATTCATGTTGTTTAATGGCAGAAACCAACACAATATGGTAAAGCAATTATCCTCTAGGTAAAAATAATAAATTTTTTTTTAGAAAGAATATTTAACAATGTTTGGACTCAGTGATTTAGCGTGCATTTTGCACTTATAGTACAACTCAACTTGAACTAGTCATATTTCAAGTCACAGATAGCTAATGGCTTCCATACTGAACAATGCTGATTAAGATGAATTCATTCCACAAAAGAAAACTCATTCTATTAAGCCCTCCTGACACACTTTTAGGTTAAACGAGCTTATAAATGCAGTTGGCCCTGTGTTAAGTACTAACGGCACACCAATAGGTAAGCCATCCTTACCCCCCCCACCCCCGCCCCCAAAGGGGTGCACAGCATCCACAAATGAATCATCAAAAACGTCATTATAAAGATCGCGTGTAGGATTGTAAAGGACATGTTCATAGGACACTAGAGGAGCACTTGGGTTGGTTGGGGCTCTAGTTAGGAAGGAGGTGGTTAGGACAGTCTCTTGGAGGCTGAGATGCCCATACTTAGCCTTAGGACTGAGGAAAGCTTATCTTGCTGAAGGAAAGGGATTCCAGGCCAGGCATCATCACTGAGAATCAAATAAAGGGCAGATTCTAAATGTTGAGAGGAATTGAATGTTGAGAGATAAAGCCTGGCTGGAGAGACAGACAGAGGCCAGGTCTTGGGAGACTTTGGATAGTTGAACATTCATTCCACAAAATATTTCCCTGCCTCATGCTTCCATCTTCTATGTTATTACGCAGAATGGTTCTAACCACTGTTTCACTGGAAAAGACTACCATTCTCAATACTCACCACCCTATTTCTCCCATCCCTGCCACTCTGGTCCTGTAAAAAATGCAGACCCTGGCCCCTAACTTGTTCTCATTTTCACTGTCTAAGTTGACTGCCCTTCCTCTCAACATTTTCTATGTTTCTGGCTGTTTCTGTGATGACAGATTTAAATCTCTATATTCACCCCTGACCCTTTGTCTGCAACATCAGACATGGGGAAAATATAATTAAAAACAAAATCTTCTTCTAACCCAGAAAACCTCTTTGCAAAGGTGGAAGACAAAGAAACAAATTTTCTTACTGACTAAGCATTAAACCTTAAATGTGATATGTGTTACAGGCAATCACCTAAGAGATGGCAGAGACAAAAATAAATATCACCCTTTTATTGTTTTTCCCTTTACAAAATTTTATTGGAGTACAGCTGACTTACAGTGTTGTGTTACTTTCAGGTATACGGCAAAGTGGTTTAGTTACGTGCACACACATGTATATATATGTATATGTCAGGATACATACATACATATATATATATATACACACACACACACATATTCCTTTTCTGATTCTTTTCTGTTATAGGTTGCAGGTTATTACTAGATATTGAATATAGCTTCCTGGGCTATCCAATAGGTCCTTCTTGGTTATCTATTTCATACATAGTATGTGTATCTGTTAATCCCAAGCTCCCAATTTATTCCTCCCCCCCATTTCTCTTTTGATAATCATAAATTTGGTAAATCTCACCCTATCATATAGCCAAGCAGATGCAACTCATCATATACATATTATTAAGATAATCTGTAACTGGTTCTCAAGTAAGAGGACTTGAGATCCACCTGTCACACATAATTCATCCTAACTTTACCAGGGCATTGGGGTGACCCTTGTGTGAGGTAGTTAGCATGAACCATCTCTCTTAATGACAGGATGCAGTTTTGCAGCTCAGAGCAAGTCAGAGCTCACCGAGTTGTAAGTTAGGCTCCTACCTTCCCAATAGAAACTAGGGGGTGGGATGCTGCCCTCCTTAATGTTTGCATTTCAAAAGCTTGCAGGTTCAAGAGAAGGACATTTGGGGGTCATAAAGGTGAGAAAAGATGTATATCATTTTCAAAAGAATTTATATACATTTGGACAGATAAGAAAGCATTTACAAGCTTTCTAAGGTAAACGAGAATTAAGCTTCATATTTTTAATTTGTATTTGTCCTTACACATGCTTCCTCCATGGTATCACTCCTTGGTTTATTTCACCATCTCCTCAAATTAAATATATGCATTTTTTATTTTTATTTTTTCTGATTTTATTCATTTTTGTTTAAATTGAAGGGTAACTGTTTTATAGAATTTTGTTTTCTGCCAAATATTAACATGAATCATCCATGGGTATACATACATACCCTTCCTCTTGATATTTTTATTTCTAAATCAAGTTTAATTTCATATCTCCTGTCCAAACTGATGTCTTCATTTCTTCCAATGCTTTTATTTCCCAGTACCCAAGCTTTCTTTCCATCTGCCACTAAATTGTCAGCTGTCCTCTCCAATTTTTTCACTTTTTTATTACTACAGCCCCCTCCCCACTTCACACCTCGACTATGGACTGGGTGTTTCACTGACATTTCATTTTACTCTCTACACTTCTGCTCCCCTAACTGATCTTCACAATCATCTAGCCTTTCTTGTTCAAAATCTGCCATGGTTTTTTAAGAGCAATAAGAAAAAGGTCATCACTACTTTGATGTTATCTTATTCAGCTAACTTGGTCTATCTGCATATTTCACACCAAATAAGTCCTCGGCTTAAGGCCAGGTCTTCCCTTCTACTAGTCAACCACACCGAGCTTGTGAACTTCAGGTTTTTAATCCAAATGCACTCTATTTCCTCATTTTCTTTTCTCTTCACTTCTCTAAACACCCACTCTATCTATCCAGCACTGCCATGACAGCATCTGTCCTGATTTATTTTAATTAACCTGCTTATATTTTCCACTTCTAATCATATTCCATACAACGTGATGCCTGAGACATCATTCCATTGTCTCAGGTCCATCTGGGTTCTACAAAGCTCTCTGCAAAGCTTATCTTAACTCATTTTATAACCTTTAAAAGAAGACTAGAAAAATAAGTATTCTGCATTTTAGTGTGTTATGTTTCCATATCAAACTAATACAAACACGCTTTCCAAAGCTCTATATTTATAAATAATATACCTCATGGACAGTTTAAGTTCACAAAATTGAATGGCTATTTTTATGGAATTGCCTCCATTAACTTTCTAATAAATCACTTATAATCCTGATATGCCTACTTAAAAATTATATTCTTGATTTTAGTATTTACATCAGGCAAAAAAACTCTTCATTAACTCTGCAAACAGAGTTACTTATCCTAGTCAATGGTAAAGACAAATTCCTTTCCTGGACTTTGCGATTTAATCTAAAATATTGAACTTCTTAATTCTTTGGAAACCTATATAAAGAAAGTATTTCTTCTTTCTATAATGCACTGAGAATGTAAAATATTCTTCAGTTTATATAGAGGAACATAGTGTCTTAAATATTCATGCAGTTTAAGTAAAATAATGAGTAAATGAATGTTTTAGCTTAAACCACATTACAATGCCATATATAGAAAAGGCAAGGGGCATGTATCGATATTACTCTTCTAAATGTCCTTTGTGGAGAAGGAAATGGCAACCCACTCCAGTGTTCTTGCCAGAGAATCCTGTGGACGGAGGAGCCTGGTGGGCTGCCGTCTATGGGGTCACACAGAGTCCGACACGACCGAAGCAACTTAGCAGCAGCAGCAGCGGTAATTGTCGTTTGACTAGTAAAGTATCTGGTATAAAATGTGTTAAATTATTTCCTTTTTGAATGAGTAAAAACTGATTGATTTTTAAGATTCAGCTTCTCAACATAGACCTCCCTTTACCAACCATCCAAATCCATAGCCATCTCTTCTTAATACCATAATAGTTATATTTGGCATTTGCTATCATTCTGTATTATAGAGGTGCTAAATCAATGAATGGCAAAATAAGTGCAGAAATTCCCCATTTAAAAAACTAAACAAAATCCTTGTCTATTTTTCACTCTGATTATGGCAGTTCAAGGCTTTAAAGCCAAGCCAACATTCAATGTCAAAGGAATAAGATGATGACTTGTCATATTCTAAACTGCCGATGAGTCCAGCTGCTTCAAGCAGCTGTTAAGAGAAGCTTCAGAAAGGTTCATTTCTGACAGATTTGTGTGAATTTCTTCCTCGGGAATTGAAAATGCTCCAATCAAGACCAGAGTTTAAAAGGTAGCTGAATAAATGTCAAAGCTCAGCCTTGAAGAAACAAGAAAGCAAGAGAAGTCAGAACCGCTCTTGTCAGTGTGCAGTGCGTCTCATGTGATAATTACTGTGGCTGCCTTGTGGAGATGCTTATCTTACCCTTTAAGTGGAGATACACCCCACAAGCAAAAAATTATTAGGAGAGCAAGTGGGTTTAGACAGCACATGAAATTCTATGCCAACAGTCTCCAGAGAGAGCATTGTTCTGTAAGAACATGTTCAGTTTGTTTCTTGTTTGATCTGTGAGTATATTCTTTGTCTTAGGGATTTAAAATTAATTGAATATCAGAAGCATTTTCCAATGTAAGGAAACAACATTTAAAAAAGATACAAAATAAGCCATATACAGCACTCACTTATGTTTTTGAAACTTGTAATAAATGTCTCTGAAAGGAAGATAATTCACTAGGATGTAAAACTGAAGAGTAAATTTTTCAATAGCTTTGAATGGATGCAGTGTCAGTTATAAGCTGAAGCAAAGCCTTCCCCATGAGCACAGGAAAATACTCATTTAATCTGAGTCACTCAAGACCACCTGTCAGGGATGCCATAAAGAGACTCATTTGAATGATAATGCACAGAAAAGCCATGGAAGGTAATCAGCAGGTATATTTTGGAAAACTAGAGTGAATTTACAATCTTACAGTTTTACAAGAAAATAGCAATGACTTAAAGTGGCTAGGCAAAATGACACTCCCCATCAAAGTGCTTGAGAGCTTTTAAACATTCACACTTAGCCCCAGACTTCAGTTTAATGATGTAAAAAATATATAATATTTATTGCTTTTTTTATATATTGAGGGCCAGTCATGCTGGTCAGTGGGTAAATAAAGCACAAGTAACATATCAACATACAGCAGGAAGAGGGAACAAGAATAGGAAGATTTGAAACGCCACATGGTGATGTAGGGAATATGAAGTGACCCATGAATGCATGGGGGTGGATTCTGTGTTCTTTGAGAAACAAGAGTACAGATGGGGACTTCCCTGGTGGTTCGGTGATTAGGACTTTGTCTTCCAATGCAGGGGCTTCCTTTGTGGCTCAGCTGGTAAAGAATCCACCTGCAGTGCTGGAGACCCGGGTTTGATCCCTGGGTTGGGAAGATCCCCTGGAGAAGGGAAAGGCTACCCACCCCAGTATTCTGGCCTGGAGAATTCCCTGGACTACATAGTCCATGGGGTTGCAAAGAGTTGGACATGACTGAGCGACTTTCACTTTCACTTTCCATTGCAGCCGGTATAGATTCAATCCTTGGTCGGCGAGAAAAGATCCCTAATAATTCACAGACGAAAAAAAAACAAAACATAAAACAGAGGCAATGTTGTAACAAGTCCAATAAAGATTTTAGAAATGGCCCACATCCAAAAAAAAAATCTTTAAAAAGAAAACAGATGGCATTTGACCTAGTTAAGCCTTATAGAATGACTAAGATTTTGAGAAATGAAAAAATGAGATAACTATTCCAGGGAGAGATAAAATAGGACAAAAAGCGCAGAGCACTGAAGTACGTGAATCAGAAAGATGTGTTTTTGGTGGATGACAGGAGCAGAGAGAAGTAAGAATAGTGCTGGGAGGTGAGGCTGAAAGGCAGTTTGGGGCAGATTGACCATTGAAATTTAACTAAGCAATTGTCAGACAAGGCAGGAGGTGTGGGATAGAAATATAGTTTGAATGTGGTTAGGTCCTTCTGATTTGCAGGTACAGATGATATTGTATTAGCATCAAAACTCAAACTTAGGTCTCTGGCATCTCTTCTTGAGTAACTTCAGGATCATCACCCTACCTGGTCTGTAAAGAGTTCTGGAGTCCAGAGGACATGTCCAGAAAACTGGACAGCTGCAGGTAAAACACTAAGATTAGAATACTTCCTTACACCATGTACAAAAATAAACTAAAAATGGATTAAAAACTTAAGTTCTTATAATCAGAGTGCGATTTTGACCAAGCCATTCTTATCTTAGATGATGTACTATGTGTTATGAAAAGGATTTAACTACATTGTATTTACAAATTGGGATTAAAAATAGAAAAAAAAAGTTTCCTTCATGAATGATTAAAAATTTAACCAATAATTTTAACAACTTTGGAAAAGATAAGTTTCCTTGGGATTTTGCCTCTATCTCTGGATGGAGCATTAAGCCCTCAGACTCATGTCTGAAACAAAGCAAGGTTCTGAGCCAGGGGTCAGCAGCAGACTCTTCTACAAAGGGCCAATAAGTAAATAGTTCCAGGTTTTATGGACCACAGAGTCTTTATCACAACTAGCCAGTGTTGCTGTTGAGGGTAAAAATAGCCATAAACAGTACATTACTTTGCTTAGAGTCTTTCCAGTTGATTGTTAAACATTTTAAAAGGAATCCAACAGCTCTATTTTCCTTTTTGTATCCTTATAATTCACAGTTGCATTTTTCACTACCTCGCTGAAGCTCTCAGACATGAGACTGGATCATAAAGGGAAACAGAATCTTCTTTAACTGAAACCACAAGTGTGCCAAGAATTAGGGAGTCACTGAACTTCTGGGAATCCATCAACCTGTGGTTATTCTCAAGGCCACCTTGGTTATGTCAGCAATATCTTCCTAAAGGCCATTAACGATCACAGGAAATTCAGGTCATTACAAATGAATGAAAAGGCCACAGAGAACTAAAAACACAGCGGTGAGAGTTACTGCCTGCCTCCCAAATATAGTCACCTCTTTGTAGCCACTGCCTAGACCTTTCTGACATCAGAGACTAAGGTCTTTGTAAGTAGAGTCCTGGAAATGAACTAATACTCTTTAAGAAATGTTAAGTTCAGAGGAAAACTGGGATGTAGATATCGTACCTGTACTTGAAGTCTGAGGCTTCTTTTTAGTTTTTATACTCTCTTTTAAAATTGAAGGATAGCTGATTTTCAGTTCAGCTCAGTTGCTCAGTCATGTCCAACTCTTTGTGACCCCGTGGACTTCCTGTTCATCACCTTCCCTGTTCATCACCAACTCCTGGAGCCTACGCAAACTCATGTCCATTGTGACGGCGATGCCATACAAACTTCTCATCCTCTGTCGTCCCTTTCTTCTCCTGCCTTCAATCTTTCCCAGCATCAGGGTCTTTTCAAATGAGTCAGTTCTTCACATCAGGTGGCCAAAGTATTGGAGTTTCAGCTTCACCGTCAGTCCTTCCAATGAATATTCAGGATTGATTTCCTTTAGGATGGACTGGTTGGATCTCCTTGCAGTCCAAAGGACTCTCAAGAGTCTTCTCCAACATCACAGTTCAAAAGCATTAGTTCTCCCCATTGGTTCTCTGTGTCTGTGAGTCTATTTCTGTTTCACAGATAGGTTCATCTGTGTCATACTTTAGATTCCTCACATGGAGGCTTTTTTTATAAGAGAAATTTCTAGTGTATTTCTAGTCCTTGCTAAAATTATCTCTCAAAATGCAATTTATACCTCAAAGCAAATGTAGAGCCAAGACACTACAGGTGATCTAGTCTAACCAACCCACTGTCCATGTGAGTAAACTGAGTCTTGGGTCTGCTAAGGGACCCAAAAAATTTCCTGAACCTCCCCATAGTTAAGTGAAGGAAGATTCTTTAATACTCAGTTAAACGTTGCTAGTATTGATTTATTTATTTTATTTTTTTGCACTTCACTGTGATGCCTGTGAATGAAGCAATACAAAGAAAGCCTGAGATTCTTCGGGACGATTCATGCCCTTCAGTGTTAAGTACTGTCCTAGAGTTGGGGACACAGTAGCAGGTAGAATAAAGTCCCTTCCCCGAGGACCATACACAGACATATACACCAACATGGTGCCCACCACATGTCAGGCATGCTGTGTTGTAAGTCACTTAATTCTCAGCAAAAAGAGCTACACATAGACACTTTCCCAGTTTGAAAGAAAGCAAACCATACACTGACATGAATCAGCCATGGATTTACATGTGTTCCCCATCCTGAACCCCCCTCCCACCTACCTCCCCATCCCACTACAATATTGTTAAGTAATTAGCCTCCAACTAATAAAAAATTTTTAAAAAAAGAAAGAAAGCAAACCAAAGAAATGGAAAAAGTCTTTCTAAAATGGAAAATATATGAGTTATGAAAGGAAGTATATAAAATGATTGGCTTTGCAAAGAAACTTAGAGATCTGTAGTCCTGCACCTTTTAAACTCAATGCTTTAAGAGTTGAGGGGGGTGGGGGAACTTGAGGTTTTCATTTTGGCATTCTTCCTTTGATTATCCTCAGAAGTTCCAAGCATGGTCTTTCCTCAACAAATTCACCACTGCCCTGTAATAAAGTTTGTGAAGTTTTTAACAACAAAAATTACTCATTCATCAAAAGTGCATGTTTTACTAATCATACTAATTTCACACATGACTAATTTTAAGAAACCTAGGATGATGGATTTGGGGAAACTTCTTATTTCATTGCAGTGGGCTATTCTCTACCTAGGAGGGAAGAGATGCTTGTTAGCCCTCTGTATTATTTCTCCAAATACCCAATGATATTGCTGATCATTCTAAAATTATACACATACCATCTTCTCTCTCAAAAAGCATGATTGGACATTATAATAAAAATCTATCTGAGATGGTGAGGAATTTTCTACAATTTCCAAAACAACTGAAATGCAAGTTCCTCCTCCCATCTTTTAAAGTAGATCTGGTTTCTTCAACAAAAGGATAAATTTGCTAAATAGTCATCATGCTCTTCGGGCCTGGTGTTAGCTTCAATGCTGGTGAAAAGCTGCAAGAGGCCAAAAGTATGTAGAGTATCTAGATTTCTTGGTAAAATATTGTACAATTCTATCTTATGATGTTTACATATAGGTTTTATGCAGCATTCAATTGACAACTTTTTACCAAGTCAAAGGACAAATACAACAGTACTTGAGGGAACACTAGAATTTCTATATTAGTGTTTCAGTGAATAAAATATTTCTGAAAGAATTTAAGCACTGCATGAATTTGAAATGCCATAATAAATGGACTTCTGTCAGAGTAGTAGTTTAAGCTAATTAGAGGTTGTAGCAATAGACTCCCCTCTTGTACTCTGAACTCAGCCTCCAGACTGATAATCAGATCAGACTATTATATCAATAGACTTGTTATGAGTAATTGTTATTTTTGAGAAGCAAAAGAACTAAAAGCAAATCCAAACAAAACTCACCCAGTTCTGAGAATGAACCTCTTGAGTCGGCTCAGGAAACAACAGCCATCTAACCATTTAAATAAACTCCTTCCTGCATCCTTCCTCGCTGTAAATTTTTGTAAACTGTTAAGAACTTGTCTCACCCAGTTTTGTGAGACAAAACTAACCCTGAAAACTAAGAGATCATAGCAGTAGTTTAACAATTTTAAATATATTTAATATATATTCCAACACTTTCAGAAATGGAAATACATTAAAATATAAAAAGTAAGAAATATTGACTCTTGTCAGCAAGCCATTTCCATCCGAGGTGACCCACAGATGTGCCTAGTGATCCATTTCTCTGTCTGGCCACTTTGCAAGGTTTCATATATTTGCTGCTCACAAACACTTTTTGAAGCTGCAGGGTGGGAATTGTTCTTTTTGTTGTTGTTTGTTTTTATTATTGCTGTTTCTACACTGTTCTTTCTTTTTCTGCTAATTAATTCAAATTTTTTCCTGTTTCTCTACTTGCCATTTCTTTCTCCTATTTCTCTACAAAGTTAAATTTTGACCCTCCTTTATTTTCCCTTTTTATTGAAGAAGTCATGCAATTTCACCTATCTTTTAAAATAAAAGGTAAATTTAAGAGTTGCAGTGGACTGATTTTGCAACATACATAGAATTCAAATGTAACATGGATATATTAATCAACAAAATTCATTTGCAGATATTTCTCCAACCATCCACACATCTTCCTGCTAAGGTAGGGTTTGAGAGGATTATTTATTTATAGCAGGCATTTCTGGCCACAGGAAAATGGGATGTTACTTTGATGTTCTTGTCCATGGATTGTCCTCTGAAGCTCCAATTTTCTAATTCTTTTGGGTAATATTTACCCTTATGTCTCTCCAGAGCATAACAAGCCTCACAAGATGACTCTAATCCAAAATGAGTATTGTCTTACTGTTAAACATTGTTAGTAAAGTGGTATTGCCCTTTGATATCTGGAGTCTTCTTTGGCTGCTACTATTTTAATAAATCATCACATTTCTACTCTCTTCCTCTTGGAACCAACCTCTTTCCCTCATTTTTCATCCAATTATTTATTGATCTATTGGCAAAATTTCCATTGAAAGATTGCTGTTGGACTGTGCACAATGGCCATTTTAACTTATCAGTAGAGTAAATAGTCACTGTTACAATGTCTTTTAAAACTAATTATTAATATTTTGTCACCATAACAGGGTTTTCCTGATAGCTTCATTGGTAAAGAATCTGGCTGCAATGCAGGAGATCCCAGTTCAAATCCTGGGTCAGGAAGATCATTGGAGAAGGGTTAGGCTACCCACTCCAGTATTCTTGGACTTCCCTTGTGGCTCAGCTGGTAAAGAATCCGCTGCAATGCAGGAGACCTGGGTTCGATCCCTGGGTTGGGAAGATCCCCTGGAGAAGGGAAAGGCTACCCACTCCAGTATTCTGGCCTAGAGAATTCCATGAACTATACAGTTCATGCGGTTGCAGAGTCAGACACCATTGAGCGACTTTTACTTTCACCAAAACAGATCTATCTGTGTTAGTTTCTATAATTGTTCCTATACTGTGAATGACTTAAAAATTCTACATGCTTGAGTCTAACTTGTTTCCTATCCTACATCTAAATTTTCATCAGTCTTCTAGATATTTTGTTTTCTTTTTTGAAAAGAAAAGCATGTTCTTGGACATTTGAGTTTCTTTATTTCTAGATTCTTTACCTTTCGCCCACCTTTCTGTCTTACAAATGCATATTTTTATCTGCTGGGGGTTTTTAGTGGATGTCTTAAGGCACCATTGTCAACTCTGTGTCACTCTGTCCAAAAAAGAATTCTTTTCCCCAAAAACCAGTAGATCCAACTTACTTTCCATTTCCATGATCGGTACATTCATTTTTATCCCTTCCTGCAGTTCAGGATGCTCCTTGCTAATATCACTCAGCTGGCCGTAAATTGTCTTTGAAGCATGGCATTTCTTTACTGGTATTAAATATTTACCACTGATAGTTACTGCCTGCAATGGTCAAACAAAATAATTATCTTCATAAAAGTTCTGTGGCAATTATCAAGCTTAGTCATATCTGACTCTCTGAAACCCCATCGACCATAGCCTGCCAGGCTCCTCTGTTCATGAGATCCTCCAGGCAAGAATACTGGGCTGGGTAGCCATCTCTTTCTCCAGGGGATCTTCCTGACCCAGGGATTAAACCCAGTTCTCATGCATTACAGGCAGATTCTTTACCATCTGAGACACTAAGGAAGCCTGTACAAAAGTTTTATATTATTATAAATATACTTAATTTTTATAGAAATTATACATAGATGCTAGATTTCTCCAGCTAGAAGTGTATTTTTTTTCCATTAATTCTTTTTTTTTTTAATTTTAATTTTTATTTTTTTTATAGGCTAATTACTTTACATCATTACAGTAGTTTTTGTCATACATTGAAATGAATCAGCCATGGATTTACATGTATTCCCCATCCCGGTCCCCCCTCCCACCTCCCTCTCCACCCGATCCTTCTGGGTCTTCCCAGTGCACCAGGCCCGAGCACCTGTCTCATGCACCCAATCTGGGCTGGTGATCTGTTTCACCCTAGATAATATACATGTTTCAATGCTGTTCTCTTGAAACATCCCACCCTCGCCTTCTCCCAGAGTCCACAAGTCTTTTCTATATATCTGAGTCTCTTTTTCTGTTTTGCATATAGGGTTATCGTTACCATCTTTCTGAAGTCCATATACATGTGTTAGTATACTGTAATGGTCTTTATCTTTCTGGCTTACTTCGCTCTGTATAACGGGCTCCAGTTTCATCCATCTCATTAGAACTGATTCAAATGAATTCTTTTTAATGGCTGAGTAATATTCCATGGTGTATATGTACCACAGCTTCCTCATCCATTCGTCTGCTGATGGGCATCTAGGTTGCTTCCATGTCCTGGCTATTATAAACAGTGCTGCGATGAACATTGGGGTGCACGTGTCTCTTTCAGATCTGGTTTCCTTGGTGTGTATGCCCAGAAGTGGGATTGTTGGGTCATATGGCAGTTCTATTTCCAGCTTTTTAAGAAATCTCCACACTGTTTTCCATAGTGGCTGTACTAATTTGCATTCCCACCAACAGTGTAAGAGGGTTCCCTTTTCTCCACACCCTCTCCAGCATTTATTGCTTGTAGACTTTTGGATAGCAGCCATCCTGACTGGTGTATAATGGTACCTCATTGTGGTTTTGATTTGCATTTCTCTGATAATGAGTGATGTTGAGCATCTTTTCATGTGTTTGTTAGCCATCTGTATGTCTTCCTTGGAGAAATGTCTGTTTAGTTCTTTGGCCCATTTTTTGATTGGGTCATTTATTTTTCTGGAGTTGAGCTGGAGGAGTTGCTTGTATATTTTTGAGATTAATCCTTTGTCTGTTGCTTCGTTTGCTATTATTTTCTCCCAATCTGAGGGCTGTCTTTTCACCTTGCTTATAGTTTCCTTTGTTGTGCAAAAGCTTTTAAGTTTCATTAGGTCCCACTTGTTTATTTTTGCTTTTATTTCTAAAATTCTGGGATGTGGGTCATAGAGGATCCTGCTGTGATTTATGTCGGAGAGTGTTTTGCCTATGTTCTCCTCTAGGAGTTTTATAGTTTCTGGTCTTACATTTAGATCTTTAATCCATTTTGAGTTTATTTTTGTGTATGGTGTTAGAAAGTGTTCTAGTTTCATTCTTTTACAGGTGGTTGACCAGTTTTCCCAGCACCACTTGTTAAAGAGGTTATCTTTTTTCCATTGTATATCCTTGCCTCCTTTGTCAAAGATAAGGTGACCATAGGTTCGTGGATTTATCTCTGGGCTTTCTATTCTGTTCCATTGATCTATATTTCTGTCTTTGTGCCAGTACCATACTGTCTTGATGACTGTGGCTTTGTAGTATAGTCTGAAGTCAGGCAGATTGATTCCTCCAGTTCCATTGTTCTTTCTCAGGATTACTTTGGCTATTCGAGGTTTTTTGTATTTCCATACAAATTGTGAAATTATTTGTTCTAGTTCTGTGAAAAATACCGTTGGTAGTTTAGATGCAGAAAAAGCCTTTGACAAAATTCAACATCCATTTATGATTAAAACTCTCCAGAAAGCAGGAATAGAAGAAACATACCTCAACATAATAAAAGCTATATATGACAAACCCACAGCAAGCATCACCCTCAATGGTGAAAAATTGAAAGCATTTCCCCTGAAATCAGGAACAAGACAAGGGTGCCCACTCTCACCACTACTATTCAACATAGTTTTGGAAGTTTTGGCCACAGCAATCAGGGCAGAAAAAGAAGTAAAAGGAATCCAGATAGGAAAAGAAGAAGTGAAACTCTCTCTGTTTGCAGATGACATGATCCTCTACATAGAAAACCCTAAAGACTCTACCAGAAAATTACTAGAGCTAATCAATGAATACAGTAAAGTTGCAGGATATAAAATTAACACATAGAAATCTCTTGCATTCCTATACACTAACAATGAGAAAACAGAAAGAGAAATTAAAGAAACAATACCATTCACCATTGCAACAAAAAGAATAAAATACTTAGGAGTATATCTACCTAAAGAAACAAAAGACCTATACATAGAAAAGTATAAAACACTGATGAAAGAAATCAAAGAGGACACAAACAGATGGAGAAATATACCGTGTTCATGGATTGGAAGAATCAATATTGTCAAAATGGCTATACTACCCAAAGCAATCTATAGATTCAATGCAATCCCTAGAAGTGTATTTTAAACATAGTAACCTAAAATAGAAGTGTCTTCCCAAGAATATCTGATTAAACATCACACACAAACACTTAGAGTTATTGGTTGTGTGAATAGCTCAAGTTGAAGTGTAGGATAAATAAAGAGAAATTTTTATTTTTGAGAAAAGTTTCCGTTCAGATGGTGAAAGGACCATTTGATTTCTTTTTTCAAATTGATTTTCATTGGATTATAGTCACACCACAAACAGTAGTTGAGTAATTTTCAGCTGTACAGCAAAGTGAATCAGTCATGCATATACATCTACCTCCTATTTTTGGATTTCCTTCCCATTAAGTCCCCACAGAGCCCTGAGCAGAGCTCCCTGGCTGTGCAGTAGGCCCTCGTTAGTAACCTTTTCATACCGAGGGCTGTGTGCCAGCCCCAGGCTCTCCGTCCACCCCACCCCTCCCCCTTCGTGGCCCATGTTAGCTCTCTACATCCGCGTCTCTATTTCTGCTTTGCAGATAAGACCACCTATATCATTTTAACAGATTCCACATATGTGCTTTAATATAAGACGTCTGTCTTTCTCTTTCTGACTTACCTTACTCTGTATGATAGCCTTTAGGTCCGTCCGTGTCTCTGCAGATAACCCAGTTTCACTCCTTCTAACGGATGAGTAGTATCCCATTGCAGACGTGCACCACGTCTCTATACAGTGCTCTGTCAGCGGACATGTCGGCCCTAAACTGCCATCTCCTTTTTTCTGTTAGGTGGTCTCTAAGTAATGAATATCAAACAGTTCTGTAATTCATTAATATAAACACATAAGACTTTTTTAATGCTACCTATTCTCAGAATTGTCTCTTGAATCATTTTATTAGTAGGATTTCCTCGTTTATTTCTTGTAATTTAATTGACTAAATTGCCTTTAGTGGAACTCATTATAGAAATACATTATATGGAATAATTTGAAGAGCAATTTCCATGAATGAACTTTTAGTGGCAATGATGAAATAAATTCTATATGCTGAATACTGAAGGAAGTATTCCTACAGAATAAACATGTAATTTACTGTAAGTAAATTGTTACTGTAAAGAAAAATATACTAAATAAACTGAAGGTATATATTAAATAAACTTCAGGATTTATCTAGACATTTCAAAATTCATGTTTAGAAAAAATAAACCACAAAAATATGCTTTTGAAGTCGATCTACCCTTTATTTACTCTTGGGATCTAAATGTGTTCATCACAAGCCATAGGAATTAGTGGTAAAGCACAAACCCAGGACACTCCAAAAACAATTAGTTCCCTCCCAGCAATATTAATCTCTGTGAGCAAGGTGTAATGATTACATGCACGGAATTAACTGAGCTAGAGAATTGTGTCTTCTAGGTCATTTGTGGGGAACAGTGACAGTTTTTCCATGACATCAAAATAAAAGCTGAGTAGTGATCCAATTGTAAAAGAGTGATTGATCATTCTCAGAGTCCTTGGATTTTAGGAAGGCAGACACATATACTGCATGGTGGCGGAAGAGCTGGGCTACAATTTTGGTTGCCTGTCTAACCCTTAGTTAACACTTAGTGTTAGTTAACACTTAGTGTTAACCCTTAGTTAACCCTTAGTTAACACTTTAGAACAAAGATAATAACTGAATCATGTTTAGACACCTGCTAAGAAATAGTAAGAAACCAGCATTTGAATGTCCTCTTAGATACTACGAACTGCTTTGACATATGTGATCTCATCTGAACTGCCCTATGAGCAACTGAAATAAAACTGAGGACATGATGCCTTGTGAAGGTGAGATCTCTTTTCCAAAGTCACACAGATAGTGTGAAAACGTCAATATTCCTGACCCGTGACTGAAAATCTCATGTTTCTTCTGATAACCTCTGCTTCCTAAAGTGAGTGCACACTTAGCAGGGATCATTGATATTCTCTTGACTCAGCTACTCAAATCGTTTCTATAATTCATTGCTTGCTGCAGCTTCCCTGTAATTTGCATATTTTAGCTAATCAGATTTTAACTAGACTATGCACTGATTTGTGCTCATGATTCTTAAATATTTTTCTTCACTTCAGCACCCCAGTCATTCTGTGTCTTTTGAATACCTTACTTCAATATCGTTTACTTCTAATTAGATAGATATCAACAGTTGGAGCACTTATCTTGAATACAGCTTCAACCTTTTTCTTTGTCCACAGCCAATAGCACTGACTGATGATACAAATTTATCCGGCATACTAACTGCTATCCTAATTTGGCATTTCCACCCAACTTCAATTACACAGGTTTAGACACTATCAATTAATTTATGATCTTAGAATAACAATGTTGCAGTCACGGTTGATTTGGACAATATGAGATATAGAGGCATTTTGGAATGAGTACCTATTTCTAATTCAGGGTTTTTATTCCATGTCTTCTGAGGAGGTGTTTAGTCATGTGTTTAATCAATTATAATGCTATCTTATTCTGTTGATTTTGTTCTTGCCTTGTGTTCTTTAATATCAGAGCCTTTTTCATTTAGTGGTGTTACATTTTAAATTAAACTTATTCAGAGGGAATTAGTTTTCATGTCAAATGAACTTTTTAATGTTCTTGATCTCCTGAGGTCAGATACTCTGAATACTAATATCATTCTGTTGGAAAAACTGTGTGAATGTTTAATGGATGCATTTTACTTCCTGTAAACAAAATGGCACGGTGTAGACTTAACTCACTAAATGGTTACATGCATATATTCATAAAAGTAGAAGTTTTAGAAGAATTTTGATTAGAAATGTCTTAGAGTTCTTTCAAACTGGGACTTTCTTATTCTCACTTCATATTTGACTATTGCACTATTGATTGTCCTATTTTGCAGAAAGTTTTCACTTTTGACTCAGTTTCAAAGGATGTCTTAACAAAATAAGCCACTTGGTATACACAAATATATAATACCAATATTTATTAGAGAATTATCTAGCTTACTTTCAATATACTAACATTAAAAGAGAAGAGAAATAGAAACAGCAAAGGATACATCACTAAATTGAGTTTTGACCAACATCAAGACTTCGGTGCTGAAGTCCTGTGTCACAGCACATCTGGAGTTCCAGTTGGGAAAAGATCTCAGCACCTCTGAGCAGGGGCTCCCACTTAAAATCTCAGGACCCAGACTGATATCCTCATCAAGCTATGAGCACATTTCAGCTCTGGTTTCATGTTAATGCTGTTACTTTAATCATGTAAAACTTGGAATGTTGCTAAGCCCGGGGCTTAGTTGGCCAGATCCCCTCCAGGGGCTCAACAATCTCAAGATTCATCCCCTATCTGATCTATGGTGCAGCAAGTCTTGCACTCACAGCAGGCAGTCAGGGCACTCACAGTCAGGATGGTGTCCAGACAGGTTAGAAACAAGCTCAGAGGCCTGCTCTGTATGTCTCTGAAGCCTAGACAAGACTATCTATCTAATTTCCCTTTGTTCTTCAGTTGCTCTGTCATGTTCAACTCTTCACAACCCCATGGACTGAAGCAGGCCAGGCTTCCCTGTCCTTCATCATCTCCCAGCGTTTGTTCAAACTCATGTCCACTGAGTTGGTGATGCCATCCATTTCATCTTCTGTCATCCCCTTCTCCTCCTGCCTTCAGTCTTTCCCAGCATAAGGGTCTTTGTCAGTGAGTCGGCTCTTTGCACCAGGTGGCCAAAGTATTGGGGCTTCAGCTTCAGTATCAGTCCTTCCAATGAATATTCCTGGTTTATTTTCTTTAGGATTTAATTTCCCTGACATTGATGGCAGAACACTGCTCAGAGACATTAGCTATCCCCAGGGACCTATAATATCAGTATGAAAATGTCTTCCAACCTTTTAAATTTGATCCTAGGAAAACTGAGTCATGGCAATGTTAGATAAGTTGGCCAAATGCTCACATTAGTTGTCATCAGAATCAGACTTAGGACCTAGATCTCCTTCCACCCCTCTTGTCTTTTTGCTTATTCCTTATTTTGCCAAACATTAAGGATCCAGTCTACCTCTGACTTAGAAGGTATTTTGTGTGTTGGGAAAGAAGCAAAGTGTGAAGTATTGATATTGCCTTATTAATAGAGGAATTATGGTTATAAAAAGAGAATTGTCCAATAAGGATCAACCCAACAGGTCTCTTGCTCTACCATCCTCAACGAAGCTGTTTCTCAGGGGGAAAGCAGAAGTAGTGTGATGGAACCCTGTGGCTGAGTTAGTAGATGCCCATGTGGCCATGGGAAGTCTGTGTACCAGTGGACTTGGATCTCAGACTGGGATGCTTGACTCAATACTCCTTGATAAGAGACCAGAATTAACCTTGACTAACTTAGACAGGGAGCTTCCCAGATGCGCTAGTGGTAAAGAGCCTGCCTGCCAATGCAGGAGACATAAGAGATGCGGGTTTGATCCTGGGTGGGGAAGATCCCTTGGAAGAGGGCATGACAACCCACTCCAATAGTCTTACTGGAGAATTCCATGGACAGTGGAGCCTGGTGTGCTACAGTCCATGGGGTGGCAAAGAGTCGGACATGACTGAACTGACTTAGACCCATGGATGCACAACCTAGATCAATGCATCTTAGCAGAGGCAGAAGAACTCTCAGGAGGCATTTGGAGAATCTGAAGCAGCTTTTAAAAAGCTGTTATAACGGTTAGGGAGAATGAAAGGTATACAGTGGATGAAAGTAGGGGCAGTGAAAGATACTAGGAGTCACACAGAGAATGTGCTGTGCTGTGCTTAGTCGCTCAGTCGTGACCAACTCTTTGCAACCCCATGGACTGTAGCCCACTAGGCTCCTCTGTCCACAGGGATTCTCCAGGCAAGAATACTAGAGTGGGTTGCCATGTCCTCCTCCAGGGGTTCTTCCAAACCCAGGGATCTAACCCAGGTCTCCCACATTGCAGGCAGATTCTTTACCAGCTAAGCCACCAGGGAAGGTCAAGGATATGGACGTGGGTAGCCTATCCCTTCTCCAGGGGATCTTTCTGACCCAGGAACTGAATCGTGGTCTCCTGAATTGAAGGCAGATTCTTTACTGTCTGCGCCACAAAGGAAGCCCAAGAATACTGAAGTGGGTAGCCTATCTCTTCTCCAGGAGATCTTTCTAACCTAGGAATGGGGGTCTCCTGAATTGAAGGCGGATTCTTTATCTGCTGAGCTACCAGGGAAACCCCTACACAGAGAACAGTTCTGCATAAAAAAAGAATTCCTTTGTGTTCCATGAGACATTCAAATGTTCTGGTAGACCCTCAGGTAGAAAGTCCTATGTGATTGAAATTGGTTCATTATCACTGATCCTTACATTACGTTTTCCTTTAAGTTCCATCCACAATTCTGCTTTTATTATTCCTATACTTCTTGTATGGAATGGCTTCTGATTTTCTGATGTCTCTTCGATTTGAGCTTGATTATTATACAGAAATTTGCTGATTTAGTGACTTGAATATGTTTCTAGTAGAGTTGTGACTAAACATTTATATATTGAAACCCACATGATATTATTTGCATTATGTTATTTTAATTTATACTTTGTATTACAATTAAAGTACTATATTACATAGGTGAATAGGTGATTCTCATATTAGGATAGCACAGACAGCATTACAAATGCTGGCTCTGAGACTGTTGCAGTTGAGACCCATTGTTTTACATCAATTAATGCCAACTGCTGGGCACAAGGCCACCATGTAAGAGTCAGCAGGGGATGGATGATAAGAGAGAACCTTTTACATGTGTGATTCTCTCATCTAGTTTAATAAAATGTATATGTAACATAGAAATAATTCCTGTAAAAGCTAAGGTACTCAATCTCAGATTATCTCGTTCATGATCAGTAATGGAGCCCTAATATGGTCTAAAAAATCTCATATTTTGTATAGTAGTATTTTAAACCTATGTAAAGCAGTTAAGAATTGAAGAGGTGTGTATTTACTTTCTAAATACTAGTCCAATGCAGTGCATTTTAAATTATTCCTCAGTGTATGTTATTGCATATTAAAGCAGTATGCAAGCTTTTTTACTTTTTTAATTGAAGGGTAATTGCTTTACAGACTTTTCTTGTTTTCTGTCAAACCTCAACATGAATCAGCCATAGGTATACATATATCCCCTCCATTTTGAAACTCCCTTCCGTCTCCCTCCCCATCCCACCCCTCTGGGTAGATACAGAGCCCCTGTTTGAGTTTCCTGAGCCATACAGCAAATTCCCATTGGCTATTTATTTTACACATAGTAATGTAAGTTTCCATGTTACTCTTTCCACACATCTCACCCTCTCCTCCCCTCTCCCCATGTCTACAAGTCTATTCTCTATGTCTGTTTCTCCATTGCCACCCTGTAAATAAATTCTTCAGTACCATTTGTCTAGATTCTGTGTATATGCATTAGAATATGGTGTTTATCTTTTTCTTTCTGACTCACTTCACTCTGTATAATAGGTTCATCCATCTCAGTAGAACTGACTCAAATGCATTGCTTTTCATGGCTGAGTAAAATTCCATTGTGTGTATGTACCACTGCTTCTTTATCCATTCATCTGTCAATGGACATCTAGGTTGCTTTTATGTTCTAGCTATTGTAAACAGTGCTGCAATGAACAATAGGATGTATGTGTTTTTTTCAATTTTGGTTTCCTCATGGTATATGCCTAGGAGTGGTATTGCTGGGTCATTTGGTACTTTTATTCCTAGTTTTTTAAGGAATCTCCATACCATCTTCCATAGACGTTGTATCAATTTATATTCCCACCAACATTGCAACCACACTTTCTCCAGCATTTATTGTTTCTAGACTTTTTGATGATGATCAATCTTCTGGTGTGAGGTGATATCTCATTGTAGTTTTGATTTGCATTTCTCTAATAATGAGCAATGTTGAGCATCTTTTCATGTGTTTGTCAGCCATCTGTATGTCTTCTTTGGAGAAATGTCTGTTTAGGTCTTTTCCCCACTTTTTGATTGGGTTGTTTTTCTGGCATTGAGTTTTAAGAGCTACTTGTATATTTTGGAAATTAATCCTTTGTCAGCTGTTTCATCTGCTATTATTTTCTCCCATTTTAAGGGTTGTCTTTTCACCTTGCTTTATAGTTTCCTTTGCTGCACAAAACTTTTAAGTTTAATCAGGTCCCACCTGTTTACTTTTGTTTTTATTTTCGTTACTCTAGGAGGTGGGTCATAGAGGATCTGGCTTTGATTTATGTCATTGAATGTTCTGCCTATGATTTCCTCTAAGAGTTTTCTAGTTTCTGGCCTTAACTTAGGTCTTTAATCCATTTTGAGTTTATCTTTAGGTATGATGTTAGGAGGTGTTCTAATTTCATTCTTTTACATGTAGCTGTCCAGTTATCCCAGCACTATTTATTGAAGAGACTGTCTTTGCCCCATTGTATATTCTTGCCTCCTTTGTCAAAAATAAGGTAACCATAGGTGCATGGGTTTATTTTTGGGCTTTCTATCTTGTTCCATTTGTCTATATTTCTATTTTTCTGTCAGCACCATACTGTCTTGATGACTGTAGCTTTGTAGTATAGTCTGAAGTCAGGAAGGTTGATTCCTCCAGCTCCATTCTTCTTTCTCAAGAGTGCATTGACTATTCAGGGTCTTTTGTGTTTCCATGTGAATTGTGAATTTTTTTGTTCTAGTTCTCTGAAAAATGCCATTGGTAATTTGATAGGGATCACATTGAATCTGTAGATTGTGTTTGGTAGTATAGTCATTTTCCCAGTATTGATTCTTCTTATCCATGAACATGGAATAGCTCTCCAGCTGTTTATGTCACCTTTAATTTCTTTCATCAATGTCTTATAGTTTTCTGTGTACAGATCTTTTGTCTCCTTAGGCAAGTTTATTTCTAGATAATTAATTCTTTTTGTTGCAATGGTGAATGGGATTCATTCCTTAAATCCTTTTTCTGAATTTTTATTGTTAGTATATAAAATGCAAATGATTTCTGTGTATTGATTTTGTATCCTGCAGCTTTGCTAAATTCACTGATTAACTCTCGTAATTTTTTGATACTATCTTTAGGGTTTTCTATGTACAGTATCATGCCACCTGTAAACAATGAGAAATTTACTTCCTCCTTTCTGATCTGGAGTCCTTTTATTTCATTTTCTTCTCTGATTTCTGTAGCTAGGACTTCCAGATATATGTTGGATAATAGTGGTGAAAGTGGACACCCTTGTCTTGTTCCTGATCTTAGGGGAAATGCTTTCAGATTTTCACCATTAAGAATAATGTTTACTGTTAGTTTACCATATATGGCCTTTATGATGTTGAGGAAGGTTCTGTCTATGTCCATTTTTTGAAGAGTTTTAATCATAAATTGGTGCTGATTTTGTCAAAGGCTTTTTCTGCATCTATTGAGATGTCCATATGGTTTTTATCCTTCAATTTGTTAATATAGTGTATAACACTGATTGATTTTTGTGTATTGAAGAATCCTCACATCCCTGGAATAAACCCAACTTGATCATGGTGTATGAGCTTTTTCATTCTGTTTGCTAAAATTTTGTTAAGGATTTTTACATCTATGTAAATCAGTGATATTGGCCTGTAGTTTTCTTTTTGTGTGTGTGTTGTCTTTGGTTTTGGTATCAGGGTGATGGTGGCCTTGTCTCTGCGATTTTTTGAAATACTTTCAGAAGGATAGGCATTAGTTCTTCTCTAAATGTTCAATAGAATTCTCCTAGGAAGCCATCTGGTCCTGCACTTTTGTTTTTTGGGAGATTTTTGATCACAGCTTCATTTTCAGTGCCTGTAATTGGATTGTTCATAATTCCTATTTCTTCCTGGTTCAATCTCGGGAGATTGAACTTTTCTAAGAGTCTGTCCATTTCTTGCAGGTATGCATTTTGTTGCCATAGAGTTGTTCATAATAGTCTCTTATAATCCTTTGTATTTCTGCATTGTCTCTTGCAGCCTCTCCTTTTTGATTTCTAATTTTGTTGATTTGATTCTTCTCTCTTTTTCTCTTGATATGTCTGGCTGAATGTTTGTCAATTTTATCTTCTCAAAGAAAGAGCTTTTAGCTTCATTGAGCTTTATTATTGTTTTCTTAATTTCTTTTCCACTTATTTCTGCTCAGGTTTTTATGATTTCTTTCCTTCTACTAATTTTGGGGTTTATTTGTTCTTCTTCCCCACTTATTTTAGGTATAAAGTTAGGTTGTCTATTCAGGTGATTTTTCTGTTTCTTGAGGTAGGATTGTATTGCTATAATCTTCCATCTTAGAACTGCTTTTGCTGTGTCCCATAGGTTTTGAGTTGCCCTGTTTTCATTGTCACTTATTTCTAGAAATGTTTTGATTTCCCTTTTGATTTCTTCAGTAACCTGTTGGTTATTTAGAAACGTATTGTTTAATCTCCATGTATTTGTGCTTTTACTTTTTTTTCTAGTAATTATGTCTAGTCTCATAGTGTTGTGGTCAGAGACGATGCTTGATATGATTTCAATTTTCTTAAAATTTACTTAGATTTGATTTGTGACTGAAGATGTGGTCTATCCTAGAGAATGTTCCATGTGCACTTGAGAAGAAAGTGTATTCTTCTGCATTTGGTTGGAATGTCCTGAAGATATTAATGATATCCATCTCATCTAAAGTATCATTTAAGACATGTTTCCTTATTAATTTTCTGTTTTGATGATCTGTCCATTCATGTGAGTGGGGTGTTAAAGTCTCCTACTATTATTTTGTTACTTTCAATTTCTCCTTTTATGTCTGTTAGTGTTTGTCTTATGTATTGAGGTGCTCCTGTGTTGGATGCATAGATATTTACAATTGTTATGTCTTCTTGGATTGATCCCTTGATCATTATTAGTATCCTTACTTATCTCTTGTAATATTCTTTATTTTAAAGTCTATTTTGTCTGATATGAGGATTGCTACTCCAGCACTTTTTTTGCTTCCTTTTGCATGGGATATATTTTTCCATTCTCTCACTTTCAGTCTATATGTATCTTTAGCTCTGAAGTAGGTTTCTTGTAGACAGCATATATGTGGGTCTTGCTTTTGTATCCATTCAGCTAGTCTGTGTCTTTTGCTTAGAACATTTAATCTGTTTGCATTTAAAGTTATTACTGATATATATGTTCCTATTGTCATTTTCTTAATTGTTTGGGGTTGATTTTGTAGATATTTTTCTTCTCTTGTATTTCTTGACTATATAAGTTCCTTTAACATTTGTTGTAAAGCTGGTTTGGTGGTACTGAATTCTTTTAACGTTTCTTTTTCTGAAAAGCTTTTGATTTCTCCATCCATTTTGAATGAGCTCCTTGCCAGGTACAGCGATCTTTGCTGTAGATTTTTCCCTTTCAGTGCTTTAAATATTTCCTTCCATTCCCTTCTGGCTTGCAGAGTTTTTGCTGAAAGATCATCTGTTAAACATATGGGGTTTCCCTTGTATGTTACTTGTTGCTTCTCCCTTGCTGCTTTTAATATTTTCTTTGTGTTTAGTCTTAGTTAGTTTGATTAGTATGTGTCTTGGCATGTTTCTCCTTGGATTTATCCTGTATGGGACTCTTTGTGCCTCTTGGACTTGATTAACTATTTCCTTTTCCATGTTGGGGAACATACCCTTTCTTTTTTTCTTCTTCTTCTGGGACCCCTCTAATTTGAATGTTGGTGCATTTGACACTGTCCCAGAGGTCTCTGAGACTATCCTCAGTTCTTTTGATTCTTTTTACTTTTTTCTGCTCTTCAGAAGTTATTTTCACCATTTTGTCTTCCAGTCACTGATTCGCTCTTTTGCTTCAAATATTCTACTATTTATTCCTTCTTGAGTATTTTTAATTTCAGTAATCCTGTTGTTTGTCTCTGTATGTTTATTCTTTAATTCTTCTAGGTCTTTGTTAATTGATTCTTGTATTTTCTCTATTTTGTTTTCAAGGTATTTAATCATCTTTACTGTCATTATTCTGAATTATTTTTCAGATAGTTTGCCTATTTCCTGTTCACGTATTTGGGCTTCTGTGTTTCTAGTTTGTTCTTTCATTTGTGTAGTATTTTTCCTACTTTTGGTTATTATTTTTTTAGCTTATTGTGGTTGAGGTGTCCTTTTCCCAAGCCTTCAAGGTTGAATTCTTTCTTCCTTTTGGTTTCTGCCCTCCTAAGTTTGGTTCAGTGGCTTGTGTAAGCTTCATATAAGGTGAGATTTGGTGTGAATTTTTTTTGTTTGTTTGTTTTTCTGCTGATGAGTGTGACTGAGTGAGGTGGTGATCCTGTTTGCTGATGATTGGGTTTTTTATTTTCGCTTTGTTTGTTGTTTAGATGAGGGGTTCTGCACAAGGCGCTGCTGGTGGTTGGGTGATGCCGGGTCTTGTATTCAGGTGGTTTCCTCTGTGTGAGTTCTCACTATTTGATACTCCCTGGGGTTAGTTCTCTGGTCCAGGGTCCTGGAGTCAGTGCTTCCACTCCAGAGGCTCAGGGCTTGATCTCCGGTAAAGAAGTACAGATGGTGAAAACACTGGTTATGCCTGGAAAGTTGCCATCTCTTCATCCCAGGAGCATCTTCCTGTTGATGGCAAGCAGTAGAGGGGCCCACACCCAGAGCAGCTGCCACCAGACTGTTTGTATTCTGATGAGTTCTTGGGTGCTAGTTCTTGTCACGCTTCACATCTCGAGGTACATTAAAGCATGGCATTTCCTTGCACAGAATTTCATCCACTAGCAGTTTCTGCAGTAAGACAAGGAAGACTGAAGGAGACTTGGCAGCAGAACAGAACAGGGCAAGGTAAGCAGGTTGAACGTGAGAAATGCTGGAAATTTTTAACATCTAAGCCTAGGCTGGGTCTAGTTTTCAAATCTCCCCAGCCAGCCCGCAAAGGTGTCACTGTGTGCAACCTTTGACTACTTTCAGGATTCGAATTATTTTCTAAAGACTATGTCCTGCTAATGAAGTGTGTGTGCGTGTGTGTGTGTGTGTACCTATTATCTATTTAGGGATATGTATATATTTAAAGTCACTGGAAAACATACATAGGTGGTGCTAGAGGTAAAGAACCTGCCTGCTAATGCAGGAGATCTAAGTGACACAGGTTCAATCCCTGGGTCAGGAAGATCATCTGGAGGAGGGCATGGCAATCCACTCCAGTATTCTTGCCTGGAGAATCCCATGGACAGAGGAGCCTACAAATCCATAGGGTCACAAAGAGCCGAACATGACTAAAGTGACTTAGCACAGAAAACATGCATACAGGTGCACATATACATGCAACTAAACAGAAGAAGATAACCAGGAGGTAAGGAAACTCATATATCCTTAGTTATATTACAAATTTAAAAAAACCAAAGGCAGTTTAGCCTAAAGAAGGAAAGATTTGAGGGTTGCAATATTTCTATTTTCAAGCATTCTCATCAAGAGTGAGATGAGAGTAAGGTAGGCTCTCCTACCTTACTCCAGAGCCAGAAAGGAAGCATGTTATAGGGAATAACAACTCAGTTCAGTATAAGGAAGAAATTCCCAGCACTCAACACTGCCCCCTGAGCAAAACGTATCCACTCTTACTTTGAATAAATAGATTGATCTTGCACACTAGCTGATGGGAAGGCCATGGGAGAGAATTCTACATGAATCAAATGGGTGAATTAGAGTTATTTCCAAGTCTCTACTCCTAGGTAGCAACTTGGAAATTTTATCTGCAGTTTGTATCAGTGATTTAGCACAACTTTTTCTCAATGGAATCACATTCAATCCAGCCAGGCTTACCTTCAATAATTATTGGGTGTGAAATGTCACTGGTCTCTCCGATAGCAAATGACCGCTATGGACCTGGAGAGGGTACCACACAGAGTATGAATCTCATCTCCTGCATCCCTTGGGAGTCAGAAGTGGGAAAAGGCAAAGCTCTTGCTATTTCTCTTCTGGGAAATTTTTGAGGCCACGTTCAATTTCTCTCTTACAAATCTGCATTAAATGTTCACAATCAGTGTTGTTTCCATGAATGATGGATATGTTATTTCTGTTTCCTTTAAGGAGAAGCATTACTATCTAGAAACAGCAGAGTGCAAGAAAGGAAAGAAAAACATTTCTGCCACTCCATTCAAAATGTCAACTCATATTGAAGGCAACATGCCACTAGGGGAAAAAAATGTGTGTGTGTGTATTTGTTAATACTAGGGGCTTTTCATGGGGCCCAAAATCTTTTCTCTTCTCGACAGGGAGCATATCATATGGTTTTCCAAGAGAACAATCCAGAATTAATATTTCAATCTACCTCAGGAGGGCAGAATTTATAGCATCACTGATAAAATAATAAGTGTCTTAATGGCAGAAGTTTTTTTTTCCTCTTATTTTGAACTTATAAAGCATGTCTCTAAAGACTTTTATGAATGCCTTAAACTTCTACTTCTTGAGACATCAGTTAGAAAGAAAAATAATACTCCTTTGCTTACTTGAAAGAAAATTACCAATTGTCTGCTCATAAGAATCTCAATAACCACTTTTAATGCTAAAATTTTCACAGTAAGGGTAAAAGCTATATTGAGTTTTTAATTTTAATGTATTTCTAGAAAGTGGCATAGAGCATTTCCCTTCTGGTTTCTGAGAAATGCATATTCCATGCATAATTAATTGCTATAAAAGAAGCTTAATAACTGATATTCACTGCTACCAACTTTCTCATCTCTTCCAAATATGTCCAGTCTGAAATTAAAAATCTACAGATGACTGAGATCAGGGCAATGATGAGTGCTCCATGATGTCCTGGCACATAGTAGGTACGACACATACAGACATACACACAGTGAATGAATGACTCTTGCTTCTCTCGTTTCTTAGTGGAGCTAGAAGGGACTCTGAAGATCTCAAGAGCATATGAAAAGTTATCAATCCCTGGACTGAGCCTCCACTCAGATCCTGGCCTGTCAGTGACAAACCAGACATCTTTTGTTACTTTGATGATGTCCTTTTTTTTTTTTTTTTTAATTTCAGGAGCTGCATGGACTGAAGACTGTCCACATGGCCAAGAAAAGGAGAGGAGTGGATCTTTTTAGGGACCATCCTCTCCCCTATCCTGCTACCAAAGTTCCCCTATTTCAGGCATCTGCTGTCCCTAGTCTCACTTATCAGAGACCACTTGTCAATAGACCCCCACACCTGCCTTTTCCAATCTACTTCCAAATGGCCATTTCACCAGTCAGAACTCTAGTCCAGTCCTCCAGGGTACCAGCAGAAATATGAAATTCTCTCCCTATCCACATGTCATCCAGAGCCTGGGTTCTATCTATGCTTCTTCCTTCCTTTAAATACACTTCACAAAAGCAACAAAAGTGTAAGTATTATATGACACAGAAATGTCTGGTTTTGTTTTATGAGCCTTCTACCTGCTGTGGTTAATCACCTTGTGTCTATGGGAGATCTCAGTAGCTAATAATTACTTTCATGTATGCCATCCAATATCATGTTGTATTCAGTGACTGTTCTAATTTGTATTTTTCTGAGAAAACTTTAATGGAGTTGGGAAAAATTTCAAAGTTCAAACTTCATATTTTATATAACCACAGGTGAAAAGTTCTTTCAAGTCATCACACCTTCATTTCAAATCACAACCTTAATTTTTTAAGCCAGCAGAAGTTGACTATAGATGAGTTCTTCATTCCATCTAGCATCTAGCAAAAGATCTAATACACAATAAGTACTAAATCTAAAGTTTGCAAATAATTAAGCTGAACAAATCCCTGCCCATTTTCTGCTCTGTAAAATGGAGATTGAAGAAAAATAACACACCTCCCTAGTTCATGGCTCGGGTCACCCGCGGGGGCTCCAAGGTAAGGAGCCCTCCTGCCGCGGTAGGAGACTCGGGTTTGATCCCTGAGTCAGGAAGATCCCCTGCAGGAGAACATGGCAACCCACTCCAGTGTTCTTGCCTGGAGAATCCCATGGGCAGAGGAGCCTGGCAGGCTACAGTCCTTGGGGTCACAAACAGCCAGACACAACTGAAGCAACTTAGCATGCATGCAAGCCCAGGACACAGCAAGTGTATCATGCACTCCTTTCCTCTGGACGTACCACGTTCTGATGCCTCTGCACCTCTGCTCATACTGTGACTAGGATTTGAAGAAATTTGTCTCCATTCATCCAGTGAAACTTCCCCACTCAAATATTACTCCTGTGGCAGGCGCTCTCCTAATTACTCCTGCTCCTCCAGGCTCCCTTTCTGCTTTATCCACACTCCCTTTGTTCATGTTACTGTCACAGTATGGGTCGCTTGTTGGTCCGATTACAAGTATTTGTATAATAACATTATGACATCACTGAGAACAGAGACTATGTCTTATTAGGTTTCATATCCCTTAAATGCCTCACACAGCCAAAGCTATTTTTTTGAGTCAGTGAAGCAATCAGTAAACTACTTGCAGGCTGGCGTGTTGCAGTCCATGGGGTCACTCTTCCAAGTGGTGCCTGCGTACTCACGTTTTGTCTCTTAGTATTTCCCGTCGCGGTTGCTGTGTAGTTGCTCAGTCAGGTCCGACTCTTTGCGACCCCGTGAACTGCAGCACGTCAGGCTTCCCTGTCCTTCACTGCCTCTGAGTTGCTTCCAGCTTCCCTGGTGATTCAGCTGGTAAAGAATCCGCCTGTAATGCGGGAGACCTGGGTTCGATCCCTGAGTTGGAAAGATCCCCTGGAGAAAGGAAAGGCTACCCATTCCAGTATTCTGGCCTGGTACTGTATAGTCCAAGGGGTCACAAAGAGTCGGACACGACTGAGTGACTTTCACTTTCATGAATATTTTACTAAAAGACTGCCTTGGTTCAAAACTGGTTTTGATCTAAATAAATTATGAAAACTCTGAGTTTTCAGAATTGTTTTAAAGTAATGTGAACTGGTACATAATATACTCCCAACTGAACACAGGGAAAGTTCACTTCTGGGCTACTTTTTATTATGTCTCCTTTTCAGTAATCTTGAGAAAACCGGTTCTCTCTTAGCCTTGGTTGGTTATTACAATTTAAAATGGGAGGGTTAGGGTAGATCAGGAATCACAAGCTCAAATGTCTTCAGAGGACAGGTTATATGAGTGAAGCAGCCAGCTGCATGTGGCACTGTCAATAAAAATATGCCACCTGCCATATCAGTAAGCAAAGGATGTTGCAGCTGTCAAGCCATCACATTAGAACCATCCTGACAGTGAGGCCCGAGGAAGCTCAGGATGCCTACCACCAAGCAGACAGTCACTGCAGCCACACCTCATGGTGAGGAGACTTGGGATGAGATGCTGGAATCTGATGGCTGAGGTGCCTTATTTCAGGGAGCCTAGACTCATACATAGTATCTTTCCATACACAGAAAAATGCTAAATTCGTTAACTTGAGTTGTCTGGCTTGCTTTAACAGTAATCTTTTGATGTTCTGCCTCCTAGGTCTTTGTTGCAAAACCTCTGTGTATCCTGGCTCCTCCCTTACCTCTTAGGAGCAACATCTGGAGAAATCTGAGAGGCTGTGTCCCAGGCCCAAGTCTTCAGTTTTGTCTGCTAAAACAATAGAATTCTAAGCTTTTATACTGTACATTTCTCTCAGTCAACAGAACCACAGTAAGAGCTGGCAGGCTGGAGTGGATTGGAACTCTTCAGCCTGTCCAGAGGCATCCACATTCAAGAGAATGTGTCCTCTGAGAATCAAACAGCACATCTGTGGACAGGTTCCCTGACCTCCTGCTGCCTAAGGTGGGGAGCTTGCCCTATATCTCTCCTCACCTTGTTTTCTTCAATACTGCTCTCAAATGCCACACATGATGCTTGTACATCACATTAAGTTATCATCTTTTGAAGCACTATCCTATCTGCTTATCCTGCCCTCATTATTTTCCTACTGAAATCAGTATGTCTTTCCTTCCTCACTCATTTTTTTCTATCCAGTAGGATTAAACACTTAGAGGTTCGTTTTATGACAAAGTGAAGTCGCTCAGTCGTGTCCGACTCTTTTCAACCCCGAGGACTGTAGCCTACCAGGCTCCTCTGTCCTTGGGATTTTCCAGGCAAGAGTACTGGAGTGGGTCGCCATTTCCTTCTCCAGGAGATCTTTCTGACCCAGGGATCGATCGAACCCAGGTCTTCTACCTTGCAGGCAGACGCTTTACCATCTGAACCACCAGGGAAGTCCATGACAAAAGAAAGAGCTGAAACTATCCAAAGAATTCCAAAATGGGTCGAAGCAAATTCAAAGGAAAAGAATAATCAAGCCCAGGATTATGAAATCACTTTTCTTCCCTTTTGCTCAGTGGATATGTTGGGCCGTTAAAAGTAAGCTTTGATAAAAAGCCCTCTATTCTGCAATACCATAAAAATAATAAAGCATTCCATCCCACACACTGCAAATCCATCACTCCCTGAAAGCATTCTTGTCTGCCACTTTCCCTTCAATATTCATAGTGTTCTCTTGTGGGCTGGGGAGATGTTATTTCAGAGCTCAATGGGATTTTTCTTCTTTTCATCAGATTTTTGACATTTTGGGAAGCAAATTTTAGTTATGGTGGCCTTACAAAACCCAAATATCAAGTATGTTTCTTTTCTCTTGCTTTCTTACCACTATTTCTCTCCAACACACCGAATTCTGCCTTAAATTTGCTTCATATGTGAAGTGAGGAGGAAGAGGCACTTCAGAATTAAATCATCTAGCACTCCTTTGCAAACTGTTTTCACCCGCAGTGTGCATTTCTTTCTAGACTGTAGGAAGTTTGTTGATGTCTGAGTCTTGCTCAAGCTTTTGGACCCGTTTATATGCAACTGATGATGAAGTTAAGCAATGCAAATCCTTTTCCTTTGTGTTGAATACTGAATTTTCTTCTCTATGTGGCATCTAGCTAAGGAGAAGGACAGAGTCATTCCATGTTTGAGGAAGAGAACAGGCAGAGGTCTGATGATTGTGAAAGAAATAATATAATTTGACTGAAGATATAAAATTACTCTGACTCTCCTCTTTTCCCAATCCCTCGTGTTCACCAGTCAACAAAAATTAAAGTTTGTGCTTCATACTTGTGGGTTTAGTTATTCACACATGAATTCATGAGCTAACCTAGTTGTTG